>NW_010367838.1:53181-100450 GCF_000414095.1 Morus notabilis
TTTCAATTACAGCTCAAATCCCATAGAGGGAATCACCATTCCAGCTCATTCTTGGGTCTGTCCTTCCATACTAATGCTATACTGAGTCCGAGTATACTTCTTATTATTTACTCGTTTGGAGAGAGCACGTGTTGGAACCAGTCTCATAAAGAGCGTGTGGGGGATAGTTAGGGTCTTGAGGCATGGGTTGACCGTGTGATTTTATTTTTTTTATTTTTTATTTTTTAAAAATATATATATATATATATTTTTTTTTTTGCTCAACTTAAAAGAATTTTTTTAGAGACTTTTATTTATTTTATCGATTTGAGTTTAAAATTAATGTTTTGTTATAGTAAAAAATTTTTAAAAATAATCACATTTAATTTTTTATTACAATAAAATTTTTTTTACATAAATTTATATCTTAATTTAAATTAAAAATTTAAATCAGTGAATTAAATAGGTCCGTGTTTACACATGAGTATGGAATTGTTATGAATTATGAGTAGGGGATGACTCAGACGGTGAGTAAAATATAATTGAATAGTGAGCAATGATCATGTGATAGTACCAAAGAGACGTCCCTTAAGCTCAACAAAAGGCGAACTTTGGCTCTTACCCTACTCTGCTCTCCCCAACCTTTACTATTTTAAAGCTTTTTCAATGCTATTGCTATCAATCAGTCTTTCCATCCGTACATTATACTTGCATCTCTCCTACTCTACCAAAAATTCTAACTTTTCTTCTTCTTCTTCTTCTTTTTTTTTTTTTTTTTTTTTTTTTTTTTTTTTTTTTTTTTTTTTTTTTTTTTTTTCTAACAAAACGAAGCGGATGTGCTCTCTATCTTCTCCTATGTTTTTAATATGGGAAAAAAACTAATTGGAAAGTAAGCAATACAAGAAGATAGAAGAAAACCTCGGATTGAATTATGCAGCTGACTCTATGTGCTTGAGATTTTGATACTCTGTAGGCCATTTTAGGACCTTATACTTTTAATGGGATATGTAAAGGCTTGTTCTTTTAAAATTTAACTTGAGTATAATTTTTGAGTTGAATTTGAGTTATAATTTGAGTTGAACTTGTAATTTGAGTTTGTATTTGGTTGTGTACATTTGAGTTATGGTTTGAGATAAAAATCTTTTTTGAGTTTGTGTTTGAGTAAGTCAAAACTTGAATTTGTTTTTAGATAGTATTTTAATAAAAATTCATTACTGATGAAAAATTTTAATAGGGTATATTGGTCTAGTTTTATTCGTCTTTTCGTTGTCAACGCATAGAAAGAAAAATCATCTCAATCAGAATTAAAACAAAAAAGTTATAGTATTTTTAAGAATAGAAAAAATATTGTTTATTAATTTGAGTTTGAGTTTCTGAACTCGAGTTGAAGAGGAAACTTGAACTCAAGTTTTAGTCATAAACTCGAGTTTGAACTTGAGTTTAAACTCGAGTTTAACTTAAAAGAACATGAACACGAATAAAATTGTAACTCAAAAGAATAAGCCTGTAGTATTTGTATTCACGGTGGTGGAAGTGAAAATTGAAACTATTTTTTGAGTTAGTGAATCACGTCACGTTATTTTTATTTTATTAATAGATCCATAAAATTTTAAAATGATAAAGGGAATAAGGCAGTACTAAATGACATCTATAATCCCATTTTTCTACTAATAAAATGATAGAAAGGGAGAAATAAAGAAAGTGTATTTTTATAAGATTAATAATAACATTATGGGTCTTACAGATGAGCATATGCCTTAGAATTTTGATATAACGACATTGTAGAATAATTACTTCATAAACATTTCTAGTTTAGCGACTCATTGTCAACTAAAAGTTCGCCACGTTTAAGAACATGCTTACCAAATCCTTTGAAAAGTAATAGCCGTGTTTAAAATTGATTCCGTTTTTATTTTTTACGCTTTTTAATAAAAAAAATAAAAACGTTTTTAAAACGGCGTTTGGAGTAATAAAGACAAAAAATAAAAATAAAAATAATTTTTTAGTTTAATGTAAAATGAGAGAGAAATGAAAAACGATTTTTAGTCGTTTTCTATTTTTTGTTTTCGTTTTCTCCTCTTTTGAGCAGAGAGAGAAAAAATGGACATTAATGAGTTTTTTATACTGAAAATAATCTCTTGATAAAACTATCAAACGCATTTTTAAAAATGATTTCTGTTTGAGATTGAAAACGTTTTCATTTTCATTTTCATACAAAAACTAAAATCATTTTGGAGTGAGTTCCAAACGCGCCCAATAGATTTGAAATGGAATGTAAAATAATAAGAATGAAGATCTCTCGTGTTTATTTACAAAGTAAAATGAGAAACGATCAAACTCTTTTACCAGTAGTGTTAACAAAATTTAGGAATTGGAATCTTATCAATGTATTACTAAAATATTCTTTTAAATACTTATATAATTATTGGCTTATAATTAAAAGTGAACTAGTTAAGGACATATAAGTTCATTTGCTTTAAACGGAAATCGATATCAGCAGGTGCAAGGATATTTATGATATTTCTTTCTTATAGTATATATAGAACCTACTAAATTATCACTCTCAATTTTATAAGTAAACACATTATTAAATGATCGTATGATAATATTCGTTCTTTTATTTTTTTTTATGTGAAGTAAAACACACAATAAATGGAACTAAATATACACCTTTTTCTCCTTTCTTCTTTCATGCAAACAGACCTAAGATTCTAACCACTATACGTACATACTAATTACGAGGACTAACCTAATAAAGTTCAACACACACCGTGGACTAACCTAATAAAGTCGTTCCTTCATTCAAAATATGATGGCAGGTTTTTCAAAGTCGTGGTTCTCGTGGATCCATTTTCAATTACTTCAATTTTGGGGTCTCATTTTGCCTGCACCAATGCTCAGCTGAAATCACAAGGAAACCCTAATCTCCAAATATATATTTGTTTTGCTTAATTTTACTTTGGAAGTTAGATAAAATCTGCATTCTTAATCTTAATTTAAGGCTGTATTTGCCGATCTTTACTCCGAATCTGATCTGATTAATTTGTCACTCATGGCTTTCTTAATTCGTTGTTTATGAATTGTGCATCATTTTGAACTTTCCATTTCTTTGCCATAAATAAAACTCATTTTTGTTTTCTAAGTATTAGAATCCCATATTAGCTGGAGATATTGACATGATCCACTTAATAAAGTGAGGACAATCCTCCCTTAGCAAACTGGTTTTGGTAGGTTAAGTTAAGCCTAATATCCTTTTATTTCTGTAAAATGGTATCAAAGTCGACTCAGTTTTGTAATGTTTGGTCCCCTAATATCGACTTATTTGCAACGGTTTGGCATGGTCCATGCTGTGCGTGAGGGGGCATATTAGAATCCCACATTGGCTGGAAATATTGGCACGATCTACTCAATAAGGTGAGGGCAATCCTCACTTAACAAGCCGGTTTTGTTAGATTGAGTTTGGGTAAATATCTACAGCCAATGTGAGATTCTAATACGCTCCCTCACACACATCGTGGACTAATACGCCCCCTCACACACAGCGTGGACCATACCAAACTGCTGTGAATAAGTCGATATTGGGGGACTAAACATTACAAAATTGGGTATGCTCTGATACGATTTTACAGAAATCAAAGGATTTTAGACTCAACTCACCCTAACAAAACCGGCTTGTTATGAGAGGATAGCCTTCACCTTATTAAGTGGATCATACTAATATCTCTAGCCAATGTGAGATTCTAATACTAATCATAAAACTCATATATTTCTCTCTCTCTCTTTTTGTGTGGGTAATTTCACTTTCACTCTTATTTTATCACCACCAACATTTAGTCAAGCTGACCGTATGTACGCTACATGTACTAGTTAAACACATGGACCTACCAACATATGTAGGAAATATCCTGATGGTACTTACGACGAAATATTTGACCTAATTGTCCCCAATATTGAATTATTTCTAACATTAGACTAATTTCTTAATGAATGTGAATCTAGATAACAAACAAAGTCAAATATTAAAAAGACAATTGACTCCATATGTTATCTAGATAATAGTACAATATACATAAACCATTTTGATCTTTAGGAAGGCTCCCAATAATTTTTTTCAAGCAAAAAATAATAGGCTTTTAATAAATTAGATAAAATCAAGGTCAATTTACGGGAAGACAGCCTACTGCACGCAGTTCATATTTATGATTATTTAATTTGATCAAAATCAAATTACAATAAACAAGTATGCAGGACAATAATTTCTGATATAGATTTAATGGCTAAAAAATAAAGAGCTATTGATAGTTTGTTCTTTCAAGTCCTACCATAAAAATCTCCATAAAATTAATGCTCATCTATAATTCCTCAGTTTCTCTATAACTTTATAGGACCTTTTCTAATATGCCTATTTACCGGTAGAGTATGTTTCTGACCGTTGAATCTGGATAAAATTACATCAGATAAAAAATTATACAAAGCAGATAGTTTATAATACATATTTAACGACTGCAAAATAAAAATCTACCAGTATTTTATTTCAATCCTACCAAAGAAACTCCGTAATTTTATATGTATCTTGCAATTTATAACTTTACTTGTGCATGACAAAAGGCTCGTCATCATGATCGTCATCAATTGGTAACAACGGGCTGTGCAAATTGCAATATCCAGAATATACGTAAATACTTCACAAGTCTCGGTACACGAAACCTGATCTATATGTGTATATAAATTTATCCTACCAAAAAAAAAACAAAAAACAAAAAACAAAAATGATAATAGTAGGCCGAGTATTAAATTATACGTGTATGCGTGTCTAATTTCTATATCCAAGGATGAAGAATTCAAGAGAGTATAATTTGAATGGCATTTTTTTCAAAATGGAGCAGCTTTGTGCATTAATGGATAAAAGTTCAACATATACACATAAATGTATACGTATATATATTATTAAAGAAAGGAAGATATTAATTGCGCTTAAAAGTTGAGTTGGAGACCGGTAGTACTTTGATATCTACCAATTATTAATATTCTCTCCTAAAAAAAGGAAAAAAAAAGTATGGCGTGAGCAAATGTAATATATATTACACGCGTCAAAAGAAAATTAAGCAGATAGCTAAGGAAGAAATTTTTTTTTTATTATTATTTTATGTAAGTAGGGACAACAATTTATGTGAATTTGTGATAATGCCACGCGTACTTAGCTCGGACTTTGACATTGTTGTTTACTTATGTTTTTAGGAAGTAGATTTATTATAAAGAGAAGTATATTTTCCGGCTAGTTTATAGAGTTTAATAAAAATAAAAATGATGACAGTTCAAATTTGTACTAATAAGAAATAAAAAAATATTGAAAATAAGCTCAAACAATCTTATTAGAAATCTAGTACGTGTACTTTCAAAGTTTCCGAAAGAGATTTTTGTGTTTTTATTTTTATTTTTTATTTTATTTTTGGAGATGTCATATTTTACAATTTTGATTGAAAGGTTTGTTGGACGGTTAATCTTTTTTTATGAGTCATCCAAATGCTACCAAAAGCAAGTTTGATCTCTACAAAGCAGTACCAAACAATTCAATCACTAGTGATTTTTAACATCATCATCATCATCATCATCATCATAATTGTTGTTGTTGTTGTTGTTATTATTATTATTATTATTATTGTTTTTGTTGTTGTTGTTGTTATTTGGTTTGGAAGGTACATTTATTCTTATAATGAAAGGCATACTTACAAATATCATACATAAATATCTCTGCCTAATACAATATTTTCACTTATAATTATTGTAGTATTACGTAGTTGATCATCATATAATCATTTTGTTTTAAATGAATGGTGAGAATAATTTCAAACCGTAGCCACAAAATTATAATCTTAATTAGCTCACAATTCGCATAGTATTACGTAGTTGATCCTATAATCAATTTGCTTTAAATCATGAATGGTGAGAATAATTTCAAACCGCAGCGACAAAATTATAATCTTAATTAGCTCACAATTCGCAGAGGATAATAGTATGGAGTCAAAACACGTCAAGTACATATAAACAACTAATTAAGATGGCAAATATTAAATGATGATAAGATCTAAGTATGGCACTAGACTTTCCACTTTTTTTCCACCGTTTTTTTTGCCGAAGGAAAAGACAATTAGGAAACCGCTATACCAAATTTCAAGTTGTTCACAGTTTAGAAGATTTGTTCTCTTGATTCCAAGTAATGAGGTCAATGAAGAAGGAAAGGAAAAGATTCCAAAGAAATTAGGCGATAGAGTAATAGAGAAACGCATGAATGGGAGCAAATTATATAGAAAAAAAAAAAAAGAAAAAGCCAGGGGCAGAATGACAAATCTCAATTCTCGTGCATGTACGGTCTGCCATCTCCCATGCCTCCAATCATCATTATATTAAATACATATACATACGCATATAAATAAAAAGATATGTATGTATGTGTGTATATATATATATATATATATATATATATATATCATCAATGCATCTTCCTTCTTACACAGTCTCTTTAATTGGCAAAGCTTAAAATTATTAAAATTAAGGTGCGTTTATTTTAAAAATTTTGTCTAATTTAAAATTACACTTTATAATTTTACTATAATATTTTTCTTTTATAAAAAATTTAAATTTTAAAAATTAGAATAATAAATTATAATTCTAAACGCATGGACTTAAATCATGCAATATCATGTGAACCCCACGCAATTCATGAGTTGAAGTCTGGTGCAACAACAGCGGCACACCTGTCCGTACTCAGTTACCACCGACCTCAAGCTTGCCCTTTTCAATTAGAAATTGTATGATTATATTTTTCTCAACCCAAAAGAAAAAAAAAATGAAAGATGAAAGATAAAAAGAACGATAAGATAAGAAAAGGAAAATTATATATATATATATATGTTTCATTTATATATCAAATAAGCCTCATTATTATTTGTTTATTTTTATACTATAGTAGGGGTATGATCTGAATATTAAACTAAGCAAAATGAAAAAAAAAAAGTACATAAAATTTTAACAGGGGCCCCTAAATCTGAATTTAGAGATCCCGTATTGGAAAAAATTGAAGTTTGAACTCATCGTGAGAAGACAAAGACGAATAAGTTGACTTGGAAGGGAAAAGGACAAAAAGGCGTACATTCATTGTAGAAAAGCGGCTAAGCTAGCTTATTAACTAGGAACTAAGGAAAAAGTAGATCATAATTCATATGTGTTATGTGTGTATTTGCATAATAAAGAACTTTTATGATGTTGGGAGAAAGATAAGAATTTCCAGCATAATTTACACATTTTATATGTTGAAATTTATAAACTTTGAACGTGAGAGTCATATAGATTATGATAAATTCATGAATTATAAAAAGAATACGATAATTTGAACGATATATATTTGCGAATATTGAATGTTAAAGCTGTAAAAATTACAATAAATTTGTGGACCGTCACGAGTGTTGTGAACCAACCATACGAAGACCTACGTAGATAATAAAGAGGGAAATTCAGTGTACATTAGTGTCGTACTTTAGGCATTGCCAATTAGCATTCCTTGGTCACAATCAGCGTTTACTAAGTCGAGTTAATGCTGCCAAAATATGTGCAAATTGTTCGTGTGGGTTTCTTAGAAATGCGACGGACATATCGGCTCGTGAACTGGGCTATTTTCTTTTTTTTTTTTCTTCCTCAATCTCATCCTGATCCTGCATGCATGACATAATGGGTCCACGCGCCAATGATTTTGGGTTTGCCTTCAATGTTTATTCTACTTTCAATAAGACAAACGAAGATTTTTTGATAGGATATTATTCATATCACATAATATCTATATATACATACATATACATACATATATATATATATATATATATGTGTGTGTGTACATATTAAATTTACGGTGCTTGTTAAAAATTTAATTAATGGCACTTTAAAAAAGAACTGTCCAAAGTAGAAAGAAACAAAAAAATTAAATATCCGTTTTCCATTTATGTTGCTGAAACAGATGTAGCATGACCAATTATTATTATTATTATTATTTTTTTTCTGCGAGAGCTTGCATGACCAATAAATTCATTTATGTACTTACCCTAGCTATTTCTCTCCCCTGTGGATTAACTTCCACAATCGTTCTCTTCTATAATCATTAATATTAACCTTTTCATTTTTAAAGTTAAATTTATTCCCTACTGATTACTACTCTTTAATGACAAGCTTGCTACCCACCTCATTTATAGTGCATGTCATGCACAAAATTTTGCCCCAAACGTTAACTACGATGTCTCATAATTTCCCTTTTTTGGCATAAAAAAATTGATGCTTATCAATGAATAATGGAAGATAAGGCATTTAGTCATTTAGTCATTTTTCATTTTCTTTTTCTCCTCTCTTGAGTAGAGAGAGAGAAAGAGAGACATTAATGGATTTTTTTTACACTAAAAAATAATCTCTTGATAAAATTACTAAAAGTATTTTCAAAAATAATTTATGTCTGAGATTGAAAACGTTTTTATTTTTATTTTCATACAAAAAAATAAAATCATTTTAGAACGAGTTCCAAACGCGCCCAATATGATCCACTTATGAGCTTCATCAATAATTTATTACCAACACCAAAATTAATTAATATAGCTCGGATATAAAATCATGTCTCTCCTATGTTTGTATATTATATATCGTCGTATGTTTCATATACTTTCATCTTAATTAATTCACTTTGTCATATGCATGCATACAATACTTGTACAGAAAAATGTTTATATTTTATATATTCATGCATGCATGTCATGGATCTTATAATGTGCAACTGAAATTAAAGTTGTTATCACGCCGTCCCTATTATTTAATGATAATTAAGTGAATTTTTCTATGTACATTATTAGAGTCATTGCTTATGAAAAATGTTGTTTCTCTAGCGTTTGACATTATATCTTGGCATGCTTTTGACTTTTTCATATGTATTACACGTGGCGGAAAATATGCTTCATGTAGATAAGTTATAATAAATATAGACGAACGGAGAAAACGAAATATGAGGAGGGAAAAAAAAGAGAAAAAGAAAAGGTCATTTTCTAAAATGAATTGATCAAGAACCTTTAAAATTAATTTGATGGAAAACTGCTCAACTGTATGATAAGCTCTTTTGTGATTGACTTTTAGTGGGTCAAACATGTCCAAATACATTTTATTGTATGCTGGCATATACCTACCTATAGATGTACTTTGTGTTTCTCTTTTAACAGCTTCCGCTATCAATTATTTGGACACGTTACAGTTGTCTTTTATGTCGCAGATTAATATAAGAAATATGAGATAATACCTAACTAAAATAAAGAAACGTCAAATCGTTACATAACTAAGTTTTGATGAAACAAGAGGCAAAATAATGTGTTTATAAACGTAATTAAAATTGTATATAGCGCAAGGTGGTCATTATACTAGATGTTCATTGGACAAGTACTTAACATATCATGCAGTTAGTAATTTTGACTTTATTTGTAGAGTTTGGGGATTTGTGTTTATTGTAGTATATTGAAAATAAAGCATTCAATAAAGCAATGTTAACATCACTATTTAATAGAAATATAGATGGGTCTCACAGTGTGGGACTCACATGTGGAATAATTACTTAGTACTTAACATATCAGGCAGTTAGTAATTTTGACTTTATTTGTAGAGTTTGGGGATTTGTGTTTAGGGCCCGTTCACTTTGCTGATTCGACTTTGTAATTTGAGTTGAGATGTGATTTTATGTGAGAGCTTTTTACTGTAGTAAAAAAGTTAGATGTGACTGTTTATGAGAACTTTTTACTGTAGCAAAACTCGAATTCTAAACTTGAATAAGTGAAGTGAACGAGGCCGTATATTGAAAATAAAGCATTCAATAAAGCAATGTTAACATCACTATTTAATAGAAATACAGATGAGTCTCATAGTGTGGGACCCACATGTGGAATAATTTATCTTTTATTAGATAATGGTGCTTAGCACTAGCGGTGCTCTTAAGCATTTTTTGTTATTTTCTAAGTGGGGTTTTTTTTTTTTTTTTTGCAGTGGATATATTCCTTAAGGGCCAAATTTGACTTTTAACTTCTTTGTAGTTTCTTTTTCATTTTTATTTATTATTAATATAGAGTCTATAGTTTGGTAGAGGATGGAAATTGGAATCATTATAGGGCGTCAACCTACTTGAAACTTATAACTATTCTTAATATCAATTACCTTCTTTTAACATTCATTAAAAAAAAATAGTTTTGACGTTATATTTGTATTTATTTTTAAATTAGAATAGTTTTGACTTTATTTGTATTAATTTTTAAAATAAATTTATCTTAATTTTAAGAGATTTGATAGTATTAGGCAACTTACCCTATTATATTATTGTAGATTTTATTTATATACTAGTTGAACTCCACGTGCTATGCACATAAGGAGTAATCCGTATGATAAGTTTTGATTACCATGTTATTGTTTTTAATTTATTTAATAATAAAGATCTTAACTAGTTCGTTAGTTAGTTAATACACAACTAACACAAACATCATCATAGGTATCGCCATTAAAAGAAAAACTATTTAAAAGAAGTACATTAAAAAGGATTACATTGTAAAAAATGTTTTGGCAAAACGAAAATATAAAAAAAAAAATACGGCACATATGAAAAAATTATGTTAATAGGAGTAAAGTAAGGAAAAAAAATGCATTTTAAAATCACCCAACAAAAAAAGAATCAAAGAGAATGTGTATATCAAAAAGCAACAATATTGAATCACATTCAAATCTTTGTGTTCTTTTCACTTGAGCAAAATGATAAAGTGAAATGAACACAAAGATTTGAATGTGATTCAACATTGTTGCTTTTGTTACGTTTATTTAAGTTTCATGGGTGAAGGACAGAGAGAGATTATATATATATATATATATATATATATGAGCTAGTGGTAGAAGATCAGGGGTACAAGTGGCCTTAGCACGAGAGAGGTGGTCACATTATAAGATCTCGATCGATTCTCTTTCGTCAGCATCTACCAATTATGTAGGTTTCTCTTTTTGTTTTGACATTACTATAAGCTAAACGTTAATAAGGGCCTCCAATGTTCTGGTCATGAGGTGAGTCAACTCAACTATCAATTTAATTTTTCATGGTTTTAATTATATATATATATATATTAATATATAATATATATGCTGCGCATGCAGTTCCATTCATGGTGCATCAATACATAATTAAATCTCAAACATACCATTGATTACAAACTAGCTAGGGTGTTAATTTAACTTAAATTCTTTCTTATATTATATGTTAATTATCAATAAGACAGTTGCCTAAACACATTATAACCAAATCAAGGTTTCAATTAGTACATGATTAGAGCATTAGAGTTTTAGGGCCCGTTTAGTTCACTGATTCGAGTTTTTAATTCGAGTTGAGATGTGATTTTATGTGAGAGCTTTTTACTGTAGCAAAAAAGTTAGATGCGATTGTTTGTAAGAGCTTTTTACTGTAGCAAAACTCAAATTCTAAACTCGAATCAGCGAAATGAACGGGGCCTAATGTATTCAACAACTGCCATATGTAGACATGTTAATAGTCGATACCATCGCTTGAGATTTTATTACTATTGCTTAATATTTATAATGGTTGTAGCATATATATATATATATATATTATAATATTCACAATGACACAGATTGACAGCGACTCCTAACAAGCATTGTAGTAAGATTAAATGTATCCAAAAGCAACTGATTGCATTTAGTCTTTATAGTTGTATATACGGTAGTACTTTAAACCTTAACCGTCTAAAGATATGTTTTGTTTGTGGGCAATTGGCTATTGCTTTGTCAATTGCCTTATTCATCCAATCTTTGCTTTGATCTGTGGATATGTCCAATTTGATCATATTTATGTTTTTGTCTCCATATTTCTTGCTTGCTAGCTGGAGCCATCAACTCTAGCTAGTTAGGCTGTTTCTCAGTTAAATAGAAAAACCGCACTATACACACAGACACGCATATAATATATATATATATATAGAGGTAAAGTTTGAAGTGCGGTGCCCAGACCAGTTAAGTATATGTAACTTTTTCATGTGACCGTGTAACGTTATTCACAAGTGTGAATAACTTTTTTTCATGTGATCATGAAAAATATTATACGTGTCTGATTGATCTGGATGTTTAAGACAATTCCATTAATTATATGTCGTTGTAGGTATGAAAAATGAAGATACATGCCTATGTATTATATATAATATGGTAATTGATTTCTTAGTGAATTATAACTAAATCCATTGTATTAATTTTTAAAATAAATTTATCTTAATTTTAAGAGATTTGATAGTATTAGGCAACTTACCCTATTATATTATTGTAGATTTTATTTATATACTAGTTGAACTCCACGTGCTATGCACATAAGGAGTAATCCGTATGATAAGTTTTGATTACCATGTTATTGTTTTTAATTTATTTAATAATAAAGATCTTAACTAGTTCGTTAGTTAGTTAATACACAACTAACACAAACATCATCATAGGTATCGCCATTAAAAGAAAAACTATTTAAAAGAAGTACATTAAAAAGGATTACATTGTAAAAAATGTTTTGGCAAAACGAAAATATAAAAAAAAAAATACGGCACATATGAAAAAATTATGTTAATAGGAGTAAAGTAAGGAAAAAAAATGCATTTTAAAATCACCCAACAAAAAAAGAATCAAAGAGAATGTGTATATCAAAAAGCAACAATATTGAATCACATTCAAATCTTTGTGTTCTTTTCACTTGAGCAAAATGATAAAGTGAAATGAACACAAAGATTTGAATGTGATTCAACATTGTTGCTTTTGTTACGTTTATTTAAGTTTCATGGGTGAAGGACAGAGAGAGATTATATATATATATATATATATATATATATGAGCTAGTGGTAGAAGATCAGGGGTACAAGTGGCCTTAGCACGAGAGAGGTGGTCACATTATAAGATCTCGATCGATTCTCTTTCGTCAGCATCTACCAATTATGTAGGTTTCTCTTTTTGTTTTGACATTACTATAAGCTAAACGTTAATAAGGGCCTCCAATGTTCTGGTCATGAGGTGAGTCAACTCAACTATCAATTTAATTTTTCATGGTTTTAATTATATATATATATATATTAATATATAATATATATGCTGCGCATGCAGTTCCATTCATGGTGCATCAATACATAATTAAATCTCAAACATACCATTGATTACAAACTAGCTAGGGTGTTAATTTAACTTAAATTCTTTCTTATATTATATGTTAATTATCAATAAGACAGTTGCCTAAACACATTATAACCAAATCAAGGTTTCAATTAGTACATGATTAGAGCATTAGAGTTTTAGGGCCCGTTTAGTTCACTGATTCGAGTTTTTAATTCGAGTTGAGATGTGATTTTATGTGAGAGCTTTTTACTGTAGCAAAAAAGTTAGATGCGATTGTTTGTAAGAGCTTTTTACTGTAGCAAAACTCAAATTCTAAACTCGAATCAGCGAAATGAACGGGGCCTAATGTATTCAACAACTGCCATATGTAGACATGTTAATAGTCGATACCATCGCTTGAGATTTTATTACTATTGCTTAATATTTATAATGGTTGTAGCATATATATATATATATATATTATAATATTCACAATGACACAGATTGACAGCGACTCCTAACAAGCATTGTAGTAAGATTAAATGTATCCAAAAGCAACTGATTGCATTTAGTCTTTATAGTTGTATATACGGTAGTACTTTAAACCTTAACCGTCTAAAGATATGTTTTGTTTGTGGGCAATTGGCTATTGCTTTGTCAATTGCCTTATTCATCCAATCTTTGCTTTGATCTGTGGATATGTCCAATTTGATCATATTTATGTTTTTGTCTCCATATTTCTTGCTTGCTAGCTGGAGCCATCAACTCTAGCTAGTTAGGCTGTTTCTCAGTTAAATAGAAAAACCGCACTATACACACAGACACGCATATAATATATATATATATATAGTTAAAGTTTAATGTGCGGTGACCGGACAGTTAAGTACATGTAACTTTTTCACGTGACCGTGTAACATTATTCATAAGTGTGAATAACTTTTTTCATGTGATCATGAAAAATATTATACAGATATATACGAAAAAGTTACGTGTCTGATTGATCTAGTTGTTTAAGACAATTCCATTAATTATATACACACAGACACGCATATAATATATATATATATATAGAGGTAAAGTTTGAAGTGCGGTGCCCAGACCAGTTAAGTATATGTAACTTTTTCATGTGACCGTGTAACGTTATTCACAAGTGTGAATAACTTTTTTTCATGTGATCATGAAAAATATTATACGTGTCTGATTGATCTGGATGTTTAAGACAATTCCATTAATTATATGTCGTTGTAGGTATGAAAAATGAAGATACATGCCTATGTATTATATATAATATGGTAATTGATTTCTTAGTGAATTATAACTAAATCCAAATACATTAACATAATAATAATACTAGCAAAAGAGATCACTCTTTTTTCTGATCGCATAAGATAGATATCGCATTATATTTAGTTAAAAAAAAAATGCTATCCGTTAGATATGACAATTGCTCATGTAAGTACTAAATTATTTAGACTATCATTTATATCATAGTGTAAGATCTAAATGTCGTTTTTCTTTTTCATGTATAATACTTTTGTTATGGGAATCTATAATGATATGCATCACAATTTTTTTTTAAACGGTACAATTCATTCTACAGTTAATCGATAAATACTCTAATATAATCACAAATAACAATTAAATACAGGAATAATTGACCATAGATGAAAATTAGATCCACTTATAAAGACAAATGAGCACAAAGATAAATACAAGTGCCGAAATTTCATAGAGAAAATTATATAGTAACATTCTTTAAATGATTGGATGTTTGTTTTAATTCTGAAGGTAATAAATGTAAATAATAATTAACTAATTGGATGACGAAACGTAGCAAATTTTCAAAAAGTATAATTGATACGGATATTATTCTATATAATATATGTTATAATAAAATTTAGAATAGATAATTGTGAAGGGTGCTTTCTTTTGGGTTCCAGCTATCATCGGTGTTTGACATTTGAAGTAGACATCCACCAGCTTTGATCATAGTGTTTACATGCATACTTTAATAATTAGAATATTAGATTTTTTTTGTCCTTAAAAAGGAAGGACTTTGATGCAATATGATCAAGTCATAATAATTTAAGAAAACATGTAATATCTATATTTGATGCAATATGATATTGTTCACTTTGGGCCTGAGTCCGCACGGTTTTGCTTTTAGACTTCACCCCAAAAGGCCTCATATTATTAGAATGTGGTGTCATTTCTTATAAACCAGGACCTATCTTCATCCTCAGGTGATGTGGGATGACCTACACCCTCACCTAGTATGATATTATCCGCTTTGGACCTGAGCCCGCATGGTTTTGATTTTGAATTTTACCTTAAAAGGCCTCATACCATTCGGAAGTAGTGTCATTCTTTATAAACCAAGATCTATCTTCATCTCTAGGCGATGTGAGACTGCACAACTTACCCTTTCTAGGCCTTATGCGTCAAGGGATTGATGGCTGTCACAATCACCCCTCCTTATGGTGGCCCAACATCCTCGTTGGCCACACTTCCAGCTAGGTAGAGTCTCTGATACTATATATACATGATATTGTCTGTTTTGGGCCTGAGTCTGCACGGTTTTATTTTTGGGCTTCACCCCAGAAAGCCTCATACCATTCAGAAGTGGTGGCATTCCTTATAAACCATGACCTATCTTCATCTCCAGGCGATGTGGGACATCACAACTTACCCTTTTTGGCCTTGTGTCTCAAAGAATTGATGACTGTCACAAGTACTTTGTAAAAAAAAAGATTAGAAAAGAGAAAAACACATGTAAAAAACAAATCTGTAAATAAACCATTTATAAAATTAAAAAATAAAAGAACAAAACATTTAAAAGAAATAAAGATAGAAAAAGTAAAAAAAAAAAAAAACGTGGGTGGGGTAGGGGCTACCAAACCTACCATGGCGGCTTGGGAAGTGCTTTGTCAAAGCATTGTGGAAAAAATGTGTAAAGATAATTTTTGATATAACAGAAACTCACATAACACAATTAAGTAAGGATCATTGGAATAAAATTGTTTTAACCATTGAATAAAAAACTAAATAGGAACATGTCCAAAAGAAATCACTTTCATAAAAATAAAGTGAGAAAAATATAATTTAAAAAAGATATGTAAAAAATTAAACTCTAAGAAATTACTTTCATAGGAGTAAAATGAGATAAAAATACTTTTAAAAAACACACGTTAAAAAATTAGAGTATAAAAAGACGTATGTAATTTTTTAAAAGAAAAACATTTAAAATATAAAGATAAAAAAAAGTAAAGAAGAGAAAGGAAAATAAAAAGAAAAAAAGAGGGAGAAAGAGGGGCTGCCACTTAGTAGCTTAGGAAGAAGTATTGTTTCAAAGGTTTGGCTCCTAGATTAGATTAGATAGAATAGATTAGATTAGATTAGATTAGATTGTCTCATAAATATAGATAAAGATAAAGATAATGTAGGGACACATTTAAAGAATATTATTTTAATTATTGACGGAAAAAATTAAATAGAAACACATGTGAAAGAAATTATTTTTATAGGAGTAAAATGAGAAAAATATATTTTAAAAAAGCATGTGTGAAAAATGAACCGTAAAAAATCACTTTTACAGGAGTAAAATAAGAAAAAAAAATAATAGTGCTTCTTGCTAAGACTGTCGTCATCCTCCCTCTTTTAAAAAGCACACCTAAAATGTTAAACTACAAAAAGACATCACAGTTGTTTTTTTTTTTTTTTTTAAGAAAGGAAACATTTAAAAGATAAAAAAAAATAAAGATAACAAAGTAAAGAAGGAAAAGGAAAAAAGAAAGAAAAAGGGAAAATAAGGAGATAGCGCTTCTTCCTAATACTGCCACATTAACCCCTCATTCTCTTCCTTTGAAAAACACAAGTGAAAAAAATTAAATTATAAAAACACATCCATAGTTTTTTTTTTTTAAAAACATTTAAAAGATAAAAAAAATGTAATGATAAAGAAGTAAAGAACAAAAAAGAAAAAAAAGGAGAGAACAAGGGGTTATCACGTGACAGTTCTAGAAGTACTATTATAAGAGATTTGGCCTTTTTATGTATTGTTAAATTAAAATAATGAGATTAGATGAGATGAGATTGTTAGGTTAGATATGTGTGTATTTATCCATGATGGGTTTTAATTATTCTTAATTAGTGGAACATTATCAAATAAAAAGTAATCATTCAAAAATGGAGTGTAACAAATACCATAAAGAATAGCCAAGGACAGTATCACTGATTATCTAAAATATACCATGTGTTTCTTCTCAATATTACATACTCGTGTTTTTTAACATGGTCTTACTTCAAATTTGATCAGTTAAGGTCTCGTTCACTTCACCGATTCGAGTTTAGAATTTGAGTTTTGCTACAGTAAAAAATTTTTAAAAACAGTCACATCTAATTTTTTTACTACAATAAAAAACTCACATAAAATCACATCTCAACTCAAATTACAAACTCGAATCAGTGAAGTGAACATGCCCTTTTAAAATATAAAAACTTCCCTTGTTAATTTGTAACAGGAAACCGAAACACCTTTTATATTTGGTCAAACAACTTTTGACTCTCTTATTATGCAAATGTCTAAAAAAATCTTCCGTATTTTAAAATCAGTTACAAAATACTCCTTGAACGACTAAATTTTTAAAAATACTAATATTATCCTTCCTAATTTATATTAAATACTATTTAAAATATTAAATAAATTATTGATAAATAAATCTTAAAACTTAAAAAAAAAAACTCAAAAGAGAGAGAGAGAAAAGAATTGATAGAAAAAAAAAAAAAAGGTTTTGGGCGAGCTCAACTTCTTCATACCAATTTTATGGATTCTAGTTTTCATTAGGGTTCTTGTGGGACAAACATGGAAATCTAAATGGGCCAATTTGACTGGTAGAGACTTTATTTATTGTATAGTTCTTTTTCAAATAAGAAATTCTTCTTCTTCTTAATGATGACCTTATATCTGGGCAACCTTGAAAAGGGTTTATTTCACTCTCTGAATTTTTGATTTATAAAACGATTTGGCATGATTTTTAATGCGGAAACATATTGGTGCTGATTGAGTACAAAAAAAATTGTAAAACTTTTGTTAATACAATAGAATATATTAATTTATATACAAAATAATAATCCAATTAATTATTATAACTAGCAATTGATTAAGACGATAAATTGAATTTTTGACCACAAACAATTTAATGTTCGTGTTCCTAAAATCGCCTTGAATCTTCATTGTTTACTTCTGGATTCTTTGTAGACTGTGTGGGCACAACCTAAATATAATGGGAAAGATGAGAAGAAAGCTAGAACTCAATATTCATTAATCATCACTAATACAGAGTTTAAATTCATAAAACTACTATATCCACTTCTTTTTGAGCAACTGCATAATTATCGAGTTTCACTCCTTGAAAATTGATACCGACAGAGATGCAGAGTAATTTAGAAGCCTCATTGTTACCTATATAGAGATTTGTAGCATGAAACTTAGAAGCACAAGGATGATCATAGAATTCTATAAACTATAAGAGTGATATAGGTTCTTTTCTTTTTCCTTTTCTTTGCTCTTTATTTTATTTTTTGTTTTTCGTAGATGAGAGAGGTATAGATTATTATCTATTTATCTATATAGATGAGGGAGGCATAGGTCACTATATATATATAAAATGAAAATGAAAACGTTTTCAATCTCAGACGGAAATCATTTTTGAAAATGCGTTTGGTAATTTTATCAAGAGATTGTTTTCAGTATAAAAAAACTCATTAATGTCTCTGTCTCTTTCTCTCTGCTTGAGAGAGGAGAAAACAAAAACAAAAAATGAAAAACTGACTAAAAGTCATTTTTCATTTCTCTCTCCTTTTACATTAAACCAAAAAAATTATTTTCATTTCCGTTTTTTACTTTTATTACGCCAAACGCCGTTTTAAAAACGTTTTTATTTTTTTTTCTTGAAAAACGTAAAAAATAAAAACGGGATCAATTTCAAACACGGCCATCAATGCAGTACATGTGACATTTTTTATTTATTAACATTACTTTACGTTCGTGTAACACTTATTTCATTTAAGTACTGCAACACTCAATTATTTTATTTAAGTACCACAACAGTACTCAGTAAAATATGTCGCCCACCATGTTAGATTAAAATGATTTCAATATTACCATGTAAAATGAAGAAGTTACAAGTCTGTGTCAAAAATGTCACACTTACCATAACCTTCGGCCGCCAGACATAAATCCTTAGGACAACGTCTATATATGTATATATATTTGATTAATTCTATAATTAATCCGCAAATATATATGCATGTAGAAACGGTCCTTTTAGATGACAGAACGAGACAGGAATCTAAGGGTGTCTTTTTTTCACCCAAACTCAAAAAAAAAAATTAAAATTTAAGTTACAAAAATGTGTTTAGTGCCTTAGTAACGATTTTTTTTTAATTCACAATTTGCACGTGTTTTTCAAAATTATTATGTTTGATAAGTAATGTTTTCATACACATTAGATGTTTTTCTTTTTTTTTTTTTAGTTTTTCTCTATGACAAGAATAAATAAGTATGTTGATAATTTAACTTATAATTTAAGTTGAACTTGAACACGATAGGCTAAAAATATTTTCTTTTTTTCTTTCTTTTCTGAATAAATATAGTCAACTGATAATTATTTTTCCAACTAAAAAATGATATCATAAATTTTTTACAATAACAGTGTAAATTTATTAGGAACTTTTAAATTTTAGTCTAAATAAAATTATGATTATATGAAAATCAATAATTTTATATTACACATAATTGTTGGAAAAACGACATTGAGTGCACAATGAAATTTTAAAATTTTTTAATCAATGCGAAAGCCAACTAAGAACATATAATCATGATGCTATATAACATAAATACCAAAGATCTAAATTATACCTTCATCGATTATGGAAACAGCACGTCTGACAGATCAAAGCGTTCCAAACAATCGAAAGAGCCTCAACCAACTGGTCTTTTTCGTTATTCTCATTTCCATGATCAGAGTGTGAGTAGGCACATATCGTTCAATCTCCCTTTGGTATTCTTGAACTCCTTTCAAACATAAGAGAGCCAACGGAGAAAACGTTCTTGAGATTTAAACAAATTTTCCTCTTAAAAACCTTTACTAATAGCCTCAAAAAGTCTCTCAAGTGACCTAATGAATAATGAGACTTACCGGGCTATTTACAGAGTTTAGAAAGTCATATTCCCACAACAATTAGGTTTCCTAAAGTCTTTCTCGTGTCAAAAATCGCACAAAGTCAAATTTCCACATGTTAGCAGTTATAACCGATCGACCGGTCCCAATAGTTATTAAAACCACCGGTCGACCGGTTCCTATATGGAACAACCCAAAAAGTTACGTACTGATCAACCGCCTCCGTCAACCGGTCAACCGATTCCTACTCTGAGAAACTTGTTTCTCATATTTAATACTGAAAACTTTCATAAAGCCTCAGTTTTAATTCAAGTAACCCAAAATAGAAGTTACCTGATCAAAACAGTCATATATATTAGCTTTTCCATATTAAATAAAACTCAAAACAATAATTCAACCAATTTATCTAGAATTAATTTAACAATTAATTCACCTGATAAATTATTCATGAATTAATCACCGATCTCATATTGACTCTGAACTTTTAGCGTAAATAACATAAGTTACCAATATGTAGGAAATACGTTGTATTGTATCAAAAAAGTATATAAGCTAGCAAAGAGATTTGATGGACATATATAGATCAAGCTCCTATAATCATGATAGTACTTGTTAACCTACAAGTTCATCAGATGATTATAAACTCTAGCGCTACTCTACTAGAAATCTAGAGCTACACTATTGATCTATATAGTATATTTACAAAGCTCCGAATAGCTCTTGTGCATGACTCATTATATTAGTGTGTCATCCCCATAGGATATCCATAATCAACTTGAGGCCAAGTTCCATTGTACCTTCCCGATTATATTTATCTTATGTTTCATTATCACTCCATCAGAAAAATCACTATTCATCTTAATAAAAATAGTAAATTATTAGATAACAAAAAGTAGTATAAAGGCAGAACGCTCATATTTTTCAATCACTGGATAATGCCATAAGAGGATATCATTGACTATTTATAAGAGCTATGGATTTCCTATATATGAATAATCGATCTATAAACATAAGAGTCATACCCCTAACATACTAGTAAGCGCACATTTACATAATGTCAGGATGTCTCCCTTTGGTACATCAAAGGATACGAGTTAAGCATATGGGTTCATTATTCATCTCAGGATTAAGATTATCACATATAATTCGTCAAAAGTGAATTGTTTTATTCTAACGGAATTATTAATTAAAACAATATAACTTTGGTCCAATCCAATATAGATTCCACAACTAGAAACTATAACAATATCTCTACCCATGGAGTCCCACCTCCAACGATAGAGACAAGCCGTCTCGGTTAGGAAGTAGACAACATAATAATCTTAACATGAATAAAGTGCCCAACTTTATTCACAGGATTGTGAATCATATTATTTATACTATCATCTTTAGATTCATGTCTTTTGCATGTTCTTCTCATTACATGCACAATCTAAAGACTTAGAACGACAATCTTAGACTTCTAGTTTGCTTATCATACATTCAATTAATATGAATGTAAAGTGGACAGTATAAAAATATATGAAATAAATAAATCGTTATTAATAGTTAAAATGTCTCAAAAGCATTGTTATATTTATTTCTAAGGACATAAACACTAACAATAATTGTTATTGAAAAAAAAATGAAAAAATAGATATATCTTCTCTATTATAAATAGTATAATATATAGTAAAAAGTTTAGAGGATTTTAAAGAGAAAAATATTTATGAAAATAAAAAAGATACTAATTGAGGCTTTTAAATTGAAAAATACTTCAACGGGAAACAATTAAAAATACTAGATTTAGAAAAGAAGGGAAAAAAAAGAACAAGCAAGTGTTAAAGTAAAAACATGCAGCAAAATGTGGATAAAATTTTCAAAAGCATGAAGGCGAGAAGTTGAACAAAAAGTAAAATATTCATTCAAACTTCTATATTGTCATGACCCGCCGCCAGCCACCTGTTATGTTAGGTCGGTGATGGATCGTGATAGGAAAATATAACGTACATACATATCATATTATATTTGCGGATCTTTTTTTATTATTTAATTTTATTTTTAACTTAACTAAATTTTTATTAGTTGTAGTGTATGGTGACTCCCAAACATCTAATAAAAAACTTTTAAAAACTCCATCAGCTTTTCTATTTTAACCCGCACATTTTTTTGTAATTGCATTTTGGGTCCCAAATTTTCAAAAATTATGTTTCGATTCTGGTTTTTGTCAAAATTGTAAATTTGGCCCTGAAATGAAATCTTTATAAAAATTACTTTCTTGACTAATTTCGATGCTCCGATTAAGAATCCGATACTAAAAATTTCATTCGGAATTTAATTTACTAATTTTGTCCCAATTAACATTTTTTGAAAAAAATTACCCTCAGACGATAATTTCGTCGAATGACGCGTGAGTTTAGGATAACTAAATTTCCTTAATTGTCATGAGAAAATCATAAAACACATAACAATCATAGAGTTCACAACAAGATGTCATAAAAATCTTTGATAAAATTTTGAGTGTTACATATATATTTTGTCAACAAAAAATGAATACAATTAAAGAACATAAAGGAAAAAAAAAACTTAAAAATACCAATTACACAAAAGAAAAAAAAGCTTGAAAGCAAGCTAATAAGTAAAGCACACAAGTAGGTTAAAGCAAAAAAATTAGAGAATGTGCCCTCATTCACAAAAAGTTTGATAAAAAGACATTTAAAATACAATTAAAAAACATAAAGGAAAAAAAACTTAAAAGTACAATTTAAAAAAAAAACAAAAAAGAAAGAAAAAAAAAAAAGCTAGAAAGCAAGCAAGCAAATAAGTCAAGCACACAAGTAGGTTGGAGCAAAACGAATGGGAGAATATGTCACCATCCACTCTGCTTAATATACTAGCTTGAGGGCACGTCCCGCTAGTAACCATTTTTTTTCCCTTTGCAACATGTTTTTTAAATTAATTTAAAATTATTAAGTCCTCGTTTATTTTACCGATTCGAGTTTTTAGTTTTAAGATTTTACAGTTAAAAGCTCTTAAAAAATATCACATCTAATTTTTTCTGCTACAGTTAAAAGCTCTAAAAAAATGTCACATTTTAACTCGAATTGAAAACTCGAATCCGTGAAGCGAACGAGGCTTAAATAAGATAAGTAAGAGTTCCATACAAACATATTTTTATTAACTCTTATCTTTATGAAAATATATAAATAAATATGCTAGTAATTTGAAGTTTTTAGACAAACTGAAACAGGGGATACTAACCACATTTTTTTAAAGGGATGCTAACAATATTTTAATAATGATAAACATGAATAAATAGAATAATGCTAGGGATACCAAATTAAATCTCAAAATTTGTGTTTGTGTCATGTGAGTTGTTATTTTTATATTGGTATGTGTTTTAAAATATTACCACGTCAATTAATGATAAAAGATTGCATCTGTCAATAAAAAGATAATAACTCACATACTACATCGGTTCGTACACAAAAGTTGAGATTTGAATTGGTGTACATAGCATTACTCAAACAAATATAGCCACCTTATAATTATTTTCAAACTAAGAAAATGATATTAATAAAACTTTTACAATAATAGTGTAAAGTTATTAGGAACTTTTAAACTTTAACCTAAATAAATTATGAAGCCATGAACATCAACAATTTCACATTATGTATAACGATGGATGAAGAAAAAGTTGAAAAAAATATACATATTCTCTACTATAAATATATAATACAAATATAAAAAAGAGTATAGAGATTCACAAGTGAAAATATTTATGAAAGTAAAAAAATAATAATAAATGAGATGTTTAAAGAGAATATAATGAGAAAAATATTTTAATGGAAACAATAAAAAAAATAAAAGACTTAAGAAAAGAAGAAAAACGAACAACATTTAAAATACAATTAAAGAAAATAGGAAGGAAAAAAAAGAGAAATACAATTTAAAAAAAAAAAAGGAAAGGAAAAAAAAAAAACCTTGAAACAAGTACGCAAGATGTTGTAGTACGGCACAAAAAAAAAAGAGATGTTTAAAGAGAAAATTAATGAGAAAAATATTTCAATGAAAAATACAAAACTTAAAAAAGAAGAAGAAAAAAGAACAACATTTAAAATATACAATTAAAGAAAATAGGAAAAAAAAACTTGAAACAAGATGGCAAGATGTTGAAGTACGAAAACTTCAAAACCTCATCCATGCTTCTTATAAGTTTAATATGAAATAAATTAAAATTAAAACTGGATTTGTCTTACAGGTCATGCAAAATGAATTATAGAAAAGTATTCTTTTTTTTTTTGGCAGACGGATATGCATAAGAAATTATTTATTGTGTATTTTTTTTATTTTGATGTGATTTTAACTAAATATAACGTTTAGAAATTGACTCTACCGATTAGCAGATCTACCGAAAAAACCCCAAATTAAAATAATAAAAATTCTCAAAATCTGAATTGTGGGGTAGGACTACGAATAGGCCTTTTTTTTTTCCCCCTCTCCTTCTCTCTCCATGACCTGAATCCCATCCCAAGCTGCTCATTCAAGAACATAAAACATTCTTTATTCACACAAAAAAAAAAAATCAAAATACATAAAATATGCAAGAATAATATTTAAACAGTAAAGAGACCAATTTTGAGTGAAGGGGGGATTATGATATTACAGCCACATGCATATGATTGAGCCTATCAGCTGGCCTCCAAAACAAGGTTTTTTAACTTATCTGAATCCATTTGAAGGAAACTGGGACTGACCCTGGTTTTCTATGGCCCCTTATTTCACCGATTCGAGTTTTGCTACAGTAAAAAATTTTCAGAAACAATCATATTTAACTTTTTTGCTATAATAAAAAGCTCTCACATAAAATCACATCTCAACTCGAATTAAAAACTCAATCAGAAAACTAGAAAACTAAATATAGTCAAAGTTTTTCAAGTGGTTTTTTATAAACTGGGACTGGCACTGGTTTTGGCCCATAGAATATGCCCAACTTGCATACATAACATCTTATTAGACATGGGAATTAATTGGAGATCGTGGGCGTTGCTTATCAAAACGGCTAGCTAGTTTAACCCAAAAAGAAAAAAAAAAATCAAAATAGCAAAGTGCTAGCTCTGTGTGTGTGTGTCTGTCTATACATACATATATATATATATATATATATATATATATATGGCGGTCGACTTCAATAATCTTTCCATGTCTTGTGCAAGGCCATGCTTCCACAAATTGCAAAATGGAATTTCAATGTTGCAATAATATAATATTTTAATCACAACCATGTCCTATATACATAAAGAGAATAAAGTGTAGATTTACCAATTCTCTTATCAAAATTAATAATTGTAATAATATAAATTCTCAAACAACTATTTGGTAGGGGAAGGACTAGTCTTGAGCAAGTTAGTCATGTATGCGTCTATTTTATGGATTATGGAATTTTAGCAACACTTAAATATGTTAAACCGTTTAACTTCTTAATTTGATATGATTTTGATGTGTATAGTTTGAATATTAATAATATATACCATTTCAATATTTAGCACAAATATTGCTAATTATTAGTTTTCATAATTAGAATGTATAAATAGGTAGAACCGATTGTGATTAGGAATCATACTCTACTCTCAAGTTGAAAAAGAAAATTATAGTGACTATACGTTGTGATGATTTGTTATTATTATTATTGGTATTATAATTCTGTGAAACATTGTAATTATTGGTTGAGAAATTAGTAATGACTTTTGTAATTAGCCGGTACAACACCGCCTATTTAGGGAATGTGACTAAGGTGGGAGCATGTATACCTCTGTGGGGGAAAGCAGCAAAATTGGAAAGAAGGTAGAATTAAAACAATGAATTTTTTTTTCAAAATTACTAGTTGAACATCATGTATTATGCTCATAGAGGAGTAATTCGTGTCTCAACGTTTAATTATCATATAATTATTAAAAATATATAACATCTGAATATAAGCTCTCGAAAAAGAACCAAAACGAAAAAAATTAGGGCAAGAAGCAAAAAAAAAAAAAGGTTAACGATGAAATAAATTTTTAAGGGAAAAGGAACCAAACAAAATAAAGTTTTAGGAAAAAAATAAAATTTCATGAAAAAATAAAAAAGGTTAGAAAATTATCAAAATGAAGAAATAAATAAATTTTAGGGAAAAATGTACCAAAACAAAAAAAAAAGATCAAGTTTTAGGGAAAAAATAAAAAAAATGCGTAAAAAGGACAAAAACGAAGAAATAAATAAATTTTAGGGTAAAAGAAATCAAAATGAAAAAAAATTTGAGGACTAAAATAATAAAAGGGTATTTAGGTTAAAAGAAACCAAAACAGAAAAAAAAATATAAAATTTGACTGTAAAAATAATAAAAAAGGGTCAAAAAGTACCAAAACGAAAAGATTAATCAATTTTAGGGTAAAATGGACCAAACAAAAAAAAAACGTTTCAGAGCAAAAATAAAAAGGGACTAAAACAAAGAAATAAACAAGTTTTCTGGCAAAATGAATCAAAATGGAAAAAACAAAATTTGAGGAATAAAATAATAAAAAGATTAAAAATGGATTAAAATAAAGAAATAAATAAGTTTCAGGACAAAAGGCAGCAAATTAGGAAAAACTAAAGTTTCAGTGCAAAAATAAAAAAAAAAGGTAAAAAAAGGAATTAAAATGAAGAAATGAATATAAGTTTTAGGGCAAAAGGAATTAAAACGAAAGGAAAATAAAATTTCAAGATAAAAATAAATAAAAAAAGGGGTCCAAAACGATTGAAATTAAATATAAATGAACTTTAGGGCAATATCAAAAAGAAACATATTAGTTGAACAATATTTATAAAAAAATAATTTAGGTAAATGAAAGAAGAAAAATTAAAAAGAAAGGCAAGAGCGAAAAATATAAAATTTTAGAAAAAAATAAAAGGGAAAAGAGAAGATGGAAAGACAAGCAATAATGATAGTTTTTTTTTTTTTTTTTTAATTTTTTTTTTCTTAAGTTTTTAATTGAAATGATGATAGTTTTGAGAGAAAAGACAAGCAATGATTCTTGGTTCAACTGATCGATTGAAATATATGTAGAAAATATGAATCTAGTCAAACTGCTTGATTCAAATATATGTGGAATGATAAGTATATGTGCCTTTTGCCCTGGACAAGAGGTCATATTTATACATTACATTAGATTAGATGACATCAATCATTTAAGTTAGTGGGAAGGAATCGATGCTTTAATTTGACGTTTGAACAACACTTTCCATACCAAAAAGAGTGATTGCAATCTCATCTAAAGTATTATATATTTGCTCATGTACATATATATGGAGCCAACAATTTATTTCATGAGCATATATTAAAATAAAATTTTGGATGAATAAAGAACGTAAAAAAAGGTTAAAAAATTTCAAAACATTAAATCTCAATACGTCAATTCAACGTGTTATGATCATTTTTATGCGTGCGTTCATACCTTGCATAATAATCTCATTCTCATTTGCTTCTTAGAGTATATACAATTTAATGCTATAATTAATATGTAATTTAAAACATTTTTAAAGCATCTCATTTTTATTTGCTCCTTAGCGCATTTGAGTGCAAAAAAACACTCTCCAATGTAATATTATTTACTGCGCTAAATTTGTCATATATTATACTTTGTGACAAACTTTCAACCAAATATAACATATAGTAAATTTAACACTTGATTACTATTGTTTGATATAGTTACTTTTTTCATTTAATCATTACAACTTTTACTCTTTCAAATTATTTTAGAATTAAAAGTTTACTTTTACAACTTTCAAAGTTTAATGATTAAAGAAAAAGTAGATTTTAACATTTCAAATAACATTATGAATTATAGTAAAAATAAAAATAACATGTCTTATTATACTTTTTAATGTCAAATATACAATTGGCATTAGTATTTATATTAGAGATGATGATTATATATATATATATATATATATGCTAGTTGAGCGATGTGCTATCTACGTGGAGAAAAACTTTTATAAGTTCGATTTTGTGTTTTGACATGTAGCCTCTTTAAAAATTAAGTCCATTAATGGGAATAAGAGGGAAAAAAAAAACTTTAAAAAATCATATTGAAAAAGAACTAAAATTATATAAGAGTTTTTGACAAAAAGTAAAACTCAATGAGACATTTGAAAGGAATTATTTTAATTTAAAAGTGAGGAAAACCAAGTATTTTGAAGAAAGATATTGTAAAAAAAAAAAAAAAAAAAAAAAACTGTTAGAGAATATTAGGGGGGGGATAAAAAAATAAAAAAGTTAAAAAAGAGAAAAAGAGGAAAAAAGAGAAAAAACTTAAAATAGATTAAAAAAACAAATTAGAGTTACATATGACTTTGACAAAAAAAAAAGTAGGTACATATTTGAAAGGAATTATATAAATAAAAAAGTAAGAAAAAAAGTATTTAAATAAAATATATTATAAAAAAATGAACCGACAAAGAATATTAAGGAAAACAACCAAAAAGAAAATAGGCCAAGAAAAGGGGAAAAAAAGTTAGAAAAAGAAAAAGAGAAAAAGAGAAAAAGTAAAAAGAAAATGAGAAAGAAATAAAAGAGGACAAAGAAAGCTAACATGTGACCTATTTAGGAGCTAAGTTCAATAAGTTATTTTTACATATAATAGATGTTAGATTAGATATATAGATAGTCGTTAAAAAAATTAAATTATAAAAAAAGGGAATCCACTCTCCAAACTGCTGACTCACTGAAATTCCTTTTGAACTTTAAAAAGCCTAACGCCCATGTACTTGTAACATTTGTTTAATTCAGATATATTAATTGTTATGTTGCATATAAAGGTGTCCTCTTCATGCTCGCTATACATATTTATTGTCACACCAACATCATTATTATTATTATTTTGTTTTTAATTTTTAATTATATTATATTATTTTATTTTAAAATTTTTATTTAATTTTGTCCTGATGATGACCAATATTTATACTCATCACCAACACATGTACAAATATATCTCGCTTTCATTTTAATTTCTATCAATTTGACTTTACAGTGAAGGCGTGGCTGTTTCCAGGGCTCAGCTAAGCCAAGTTCCTTTTCAGTACTTCAAATCAGCCATCTTTACAATAATTCCTCTCTTTCTCATACATAAAATCAAAACGATAACAGTTTTTTCCTTCTGACTTATATCATTATAGTAACCGATATTGTGTGCTCTCATATAATAAGAGAGTGAGTTTTTTATTGCACTAATGAAACGCTTCCTTCGTGCTTTCTTTTTTTTCTTTCTCTTTTTCCCTTTTTTTTTTTTCTAACTTTCCTCCATTTTTCTTGTTTCTTTCATTTTTTGCCTCCCTTTTTTCTATTCTTACTTTTTTTTTGTCATTATATATTTCCTTTTTTTTTCCTCCAAATTGACCCTCATAAATAATTTTTTAATAACCCGTTAAAATAATTTCTTCTCATATATATCTTTGTTTATTTTTTTTAAAAATCATGTTCCCTTAATAAAACATTGTGTAAGTGTTTTTTTTTTTTTTTTTTACTTTCTTTTATTTTTTTTCCTCTCTTTTTTTTTTTGTTTCTTCCCTTTTTTTCATTCTTATATTTTTTTTGTCTAATTTTACATTTTTTTTAAATTTCTCCGTAATACATATGTTTTTTATTCTTACCTACAAAACTGCGTTTTGAACTGGTATAAATAGAAAAACTATAAAGAACGAAGAACATGTAAAATCAAAAGATTTTGATAAAGATCTGTCGATTTAAAAACTTGATTATTATAATTTTTTCACAATCTATTAAAAATGGTTGAATCTATGAAATAAAACAAAATGGGAAAAAGAGAGATTGCTTGGACTAGTTCAGTTTAGCTAGAATCAAAATAGTCATTAGAATCATTTCTCACAATCTCTAATATTACGGACATAAATAATATGGAATTTTATGGGGTGCTTCCATTGTAGAAATTAATAGCATTAACCAAACAATTTAAATGGATCGTGTTCATAAAGTAGGTATAATGGTACGACTTAAAAAATTCTTTCATGGACTTTAGTTTAATATAGATATGAGTTGTCTAATTTAAATCTCACGATTGTTTGTTGACAATAATTCACTATCGAATTGTCTATCATAATAGAGTATTTTACACATTTATCTCTTCAACTTGTATGATTTTATCAGCTTATTTTCTAAATTTTTAACTACCCCATTCAACTTGTAAAATTATTATAATGTGTCTCATTTTATGAAATTTTTATAATTTTTAAGGGACAGAAAGTTGAACAATTAAAATACTTGTATTATAGTTTGAATTGTGATGTTAGAAAATTTTCGCCGTACGTATTTTGTGGTACCAATAGATAGCAAAAGCATATTTAAAATGAGACACATTTCAATAATTCTACAAGTTGAAATTAAATGGACAAATTGTGAAAATTAGAACTCCATAAGAAAAGTTTTCAAAACCCTAAGTAACATATATTTGTCCAACAAGTCATAGACATGTTTTGACCTTGCATTTATGTATAACTTCATCACGTGGCGTCTATATGCAACAATACGAGTGTCTCTGTGTCTATATATATATATATATCATGCAAGTACGCAATATGTACATAATTATGCGTTAGTTATATATGATAAAACATTAATTCAAGTATTATTATTATTATAACTATCTATACTGTCATATCCTTTAAATTATTTATTGTTATATTGAAAGACGTAGTCCATGGATCGTACGGTATAGTGGAATGAAATTCGAGGAAGCATGTATCCATCCATATTTAAGATGCATTATATAAATATAAATATATATATATACGTGTGAGTGACTGTAAAGAAAAACCCCAAATAAACTAAAATAAAAGACATAGGGATTAGTTTAAAAAGGCAAAAAAACAAAAACAAAAAAAAAACAAAAAGACAAAAAAGCCAGTTGGACATGTGTAAAGCTTTTAAAGTCAAAGGGACAGGAAGTAAGATAATTAATAATCAGATTCATCCGTAAATCGGAATAAGAATACTGTTCTAGATTAGTCCCAAAAAATGTTACATCATCAAGAGTTGTAACCCATTAACAATGGTTGCAAAATAAAATAGATAATTATCTTACGCAAACAGAAAGATTACTCGATTACAAGATATTCTTGAGAGTAATGGGCCTTAAAACTTGTAAACTCATACATACTTGTAATTATTAAGAAAGGAGAAATAGAGAAATAAGTCAAGACTTGAGAAGAATTAAAATTAATAGGTCAATAGTTTACATAAGTTAATAAATAGGCTAAATTACTGTTTTCGTCCATAATTTGTCTGGTTATGAACCATAACTTGACAAGTTATGAACGGTTTTTGTCCATAACTTGTCTGGCTATGAACCATAATTTGACAAGTTTATCCATAACTTATCTGGTTATGAACCATAACTTGATAAGTTATGGCCTATTAATTTCTATAACTAAAAATTGGTCTATATACTTTCTTAAGCTTTTCATATTAGCCTATTTTTTACTATTTCCGTATTAAGAATGAGATGCTCTAATTCATATTAACGTGAGCAATACAGTCGTTAAAGACAAATAAAAAAAATAAAAATACACAAAATTTATATATTACTTCGCCCTCAATTTGATAACTATGTCTACTTTATGTCACGAAGAGAAAATTACACAACCCCTTGATACTGATAATCCTAAAACAACTCCTCTATTATGAAAAAATAATAATAAAGAAATAAAACTTACAAGTGTGAAATATTCAGGACTGTGTCTAAGTCAAGGCAATAATGAGATTTCACGGCATAATAAACTAAATAAAAAATTTTGAATAAATAAAAGATTAAATGAGTAAGTAGTTAATCAAAATTTTAAATAAAATACAATCAAGAATAAACTAATGAGTAGCCGATCTGATTAGAGTAAGCTTTTTTTGTTGACTATTAAACAATGTCTTCGCACGAGTCAGGTTTGACTAGGGTTGCGTTTTTTAGTATCAATGTTATTGTTAGAACACTTGCCAATGAGTTCAAAAAAAAAAAAAAAAATGGAACCCAATGAAAGTATTTACGTTGAATTATTTTTAATCTCTCTTTTATTCGTTAATATATTTATTGAAGAAATATTATAGTTGGTGTTTGCATGTGAATTACACCCATCGAGTAAAAGAGTTATCCAAAAGTCAATAAGGATTTAACAAGAATTAAGCAAATTAATTTTAATTAGATCCATTAAGTCCAATTCTACCTAAGGATCTATTGCACTTATTATATGTGAACTGCAGCTGTAATTATTACAATTACTATTATTCTTAATCTTTTCTGTATAAATTTATTGATCAATGTTCTTACTAGTTATGTTAGTTGACAGCTTCGTACCAATTTACTTAGTTAATTAGCATTAGATAAAATTTTACGTAATCTTGTTAAGAATCCAACATCTCTATTGGAGAATTAAAAAGAACCAAAAAAAAAAAAAAGAACAAGAGAACTTTTATCTCTCGTTTACAATTTTTGTTAATTTGCATGAGTGCTCAAGTAAAACTATATAATCCAATAAGACAAAATATAACAAATAGCATATCTTAGACATGTTATTGAAGTTTATAACATTTTTTTTTTAATATTGATAAATTATAGTATATTTTAAATTTTCATTCTTAAAAAATAATCATTTCCAAATTAATATATTAAGCACACTATTAAATACATTATTTCACTTATTCTCCCTAAAATAACATGCAAACCTTGAATTTAGGGCCATTTAATAAGTGTGTTAGTAAGAAAAAGAAAACTTTCACATGGTAAAAAGTAAAATAAATACGTCTTACGATGTTATAGTATTAGGTAGCAAGTTTATTATATTATTAAATTTGTGGTATTGCATCACTAGCGGATATATTTTTTCTAAATTTAAGATGAGAGTAGTAGACTAGCAGTGAATGGGGATAAAGAAGATGGTATGATGTTAATCGATAATAGAAGAAGTTGGATTGGGAATAATGATGTTGCATTTGGTAAATGTAAATGCTAAATTACATATAAGAGGTATCTGATGGGTAATTAAGAAATTGGTAAGAATATTGACCAATGAAGGTGGTATCACTAATCTAGCGGTGGTATTATGACAAGGATGTATGTCTTAAGTCTCTTATTTACAGCTCAAAACTCTAATCCTCATGTCTTCACAAAAAATAATTTCAAAAGTGACAATGCTCACCTATGGTGGGTATAAAGGACTGTTGCAAAAACTAATACTAACAATTGCGGAATAAGACTTTCCCTTTTTGTGTGCTAAAATAGAATCTCAAATAAAATGCCAACAAAGTCAAACAACCAATGCACTTATTAATCAAAATAATCAACCATAAATGAAACACCAATTTTTAGCGTGAAAAACCTCTCAAATTGATAATAAAAACTACGGGACCTTTATGCCACTTAAAATTCTTCCACTATATTAACAATGAGATTACAAAGTTTCTCTCTAGAATCAAACTAGAGGCTCACAACAATAATATCGGTAAGAAACACTATTCTTGGTTCACTAACAATATAGATATCATCATCAAATATGGATAACAACAATAACATCAAAGAAAAACTTAGGTCTCACCAAAATAAGAGTACTCGAGAGAGTACTAAAGAGAGACTAAATGAGAAATTAAGTCTGGTAGATTGGAAGAGGTCGCCACAAAGATTCTCCATGTCAAATTTGAACTGAAACCGACAACATTTCGCTACCCAATCATCTTATACAAGCACAAAAACCCTACTCCTTTTCTCTTTCTCTCTCTATACTTTTCTTCCCTTTTCTTTCTCTGGTTTTTCTCGGCTGCCCGATTTCCCTTCTTCTTTTGTTTTCTATGTTTTCTGGTTTGCTGCCCACGTGAGCAGCATGCCTTTCATTTTTTGTTGGCATTTGGGCTTAAGGCCCATTATTGGTTCCAGCCCACAAATGGGGCGAACCCAACAAGGACTAGTGGTGGACGAATGAAATCTGGATTGTGAAAAGGTGGATAATAGGTTTAAGCTCTTAAGCATTGCACCGGACAAACCCATTGATTCTCATTTATGGTGAGCAAACCAGTGGTGGGCTGGGTTGTGAACGGATAGAGATCGAAAAATAAGTTTTAACACTTGACTATTGCAACTGTACAATCAGTTGATTCATTTTATAAGTACTGAGTGAGTGAGGGCTCTTTTTTTATTAGCAAAAAGGTGGTACCACTAAGATTTTGAAGTTTTGATTTTGTACGTTTCTCTGTAAACTTTTGACAGTATTCTCACTTCATAAAAAAATAACTTATTGTGTCCTTTACTCAATAAAACATTAATAATATCCCGATAAATAATAGAAATTTTGATTTTGTATTGAAACATGTATCATGTATATTAAAAAGCTTTTCATTGTGCTTAGCGTTAAATGTTACTTATTATTGTTGTTGATGCAACCATCATAGTTCTAACGATATACTACAGGCTATCATATAATAGAGTCAAATGTTCGTAGTGATAATAGGAGTACTCGGCAGGTGAATATAGGAATTTCACCTTTGAAGTGATGAATAAAGGAAAATAGTAGAAAATAGGCCAATATGAAAAGCTTAAAAAAGTATATAGGCTAATTTTTAGTTATAGAAATTAATAGGTCATAACTTGTCAAGTTATGGTTCATAACCAGATAAGTTATGGATAAATTTGTCAAGTTATGGTTCATAGTCAGACAAATTATGGATAATTATGGACAATAACTTATCAAGTTATGGTTCATAACCAGACAAATTATGAACAAAAACAGTAATTTGACCTATTTATTAACTTATATAAACTATTAACCTATTAATTTTAATTCATCTCAGTATTAATATTGACCTATTTCTTTCTTTCTCCCGTGAATAAATAGAATTAGAAGTGGTATAGAACCTAATTTAAACACGTACTGGGCTGCATTTGGACACAAGTACAGAGGGTATCCACAATCTGACCCATATCAGGCCTGGCTTCCCACCTGTCATTCAAAGCCCAATTGGTTAACTCCACCAACACTCGCAGCTGCCCGAAGTGGGCCTTCCCATGAAGTTTGGGATCCAATAACATTGCAGCCATCAAATCAATATCATTCCTATGGTTCATTCTCCACGGGTGCGTCCACTCAGCCAACGTTGTTGGGCCTTGGCTGGACTTGAGGCCCGTTATCAGTTCCAACACCACTACTCCAAAACTGTACACATCACTCTTTGGGCTCACCAGGCCCGTGTTGAGATAAGTGGTGTCGATGTAGCCGAATGAGCCCTTGATGGTAGTGGGCTTTAGTGGGCCATGGAGCTTGGAAAGCCCAAAATCAGCGAGCTTGGCATGGTTGTCATCGAGAAGAAGGATGTTGGAGGACTTAACATCTCTGTGGATGATGGGCTGATGGGCCTGGGAGTGGAGGTAGTGAAGTGCCTTTGCAATGTCAAGCCCAATGCTCAAGCGGCTCTCCCACGAAAGTATTCCTGCCTTTTGCCCCTCAGATGTGTGCATCCTCTCAAACAGGCTCCTCTTTGGAACATACTCCAACACTAGAAGTTGTTCTTCTGCATATATATATATATATATATATATATATATTAGTTTTCATTTTTCATATTGTACATATTATAGATGATCTCTAATTGGATTTGAGTTATAACGAGTGACTAACGTTGGTGGGGAAAAAAAGGATTTTTTTAAGCGCTATTCAAATAACAATTAAACTTAGGCTATCCTAAATGGACCTTTAGATATTACTTGTGTGAGTCACGTATAAATCGTCTTAGTTGTTGCTTAAGAATTTAGGGACTAACTTAAAAAATCCATAGCTAGGTACTTACCTCTATCCAAGCAGAAACCCAACAATGAGACCAAATTGGGGTGAGAAACCTTAAGAAGAAGTGAAATTTCATCCAAGAAAACTCTCCTGGAACCTCCTCTCTCATTCATGATCCGCTTCACAGCTCCAAACTTGCCATCCCCGAGCTCCGCTAGATAGACACGACAAGTAGCTCCGACTCCGATCTGGACTCCAAAATCTCTCGTGGCACCACGGAGCTCTTCTAGTGTATAGCTCCTAATCTTCATCCTCACTCCTACTTCTCCATAATCACATGCACTACTACCACTAATTGTCAAGCCTTTGTGATGATGATCATGATCATCAAATTGAACATCGGATTTGTCTCCTTTTCCATAGTTAGATGTTAATGCAAACTTTCTTAAGATGATGGCCACAACTAGCACGACCACAACGGCTGCAATTATCCACATCATTTTTGGGTTTGTAGTGGAGAACCCCAAAAGCCACATGATCTAAAATATTTATGTCTTTTAACTCTTGATCTTTGTTCTTTTTTCTTTTTGGTTGCTAATAACTCTTCATCTATGCTTGAAAACCTTTAGTTTCTTTACCTCATTCGTTGCATTTATAGATTATCATGTTTGTGAACTTTCAAGGATTTTTAAGATTCATTAATTTGGAATTTAGCACAAGAGAGAGAGAGAGAGAGAAATGACGAGCCAAGAGTAGTATAGAAAACTAACATTATGTGGGGGAAGTAATCACTAGTAAGGGTCTTTATTGTGTCGTTTAGCTTCTTGTCCATTATTAAGGCTTGTGTAAGGAATCAACATCTTATAAGACTAAATTATTGAGCCAAAGAAAAAAAAAACGAAAGAAGAGGAAATGAAAGGAAAACTAAAATTACCTTCTATAAATGTAAGCAAATATTCAACACAAACTATTGATTTTTTATTTTTTTATTTTTGAAATGAAATTAATTTCACATAAGAGACAAATTACACAACACATAAATGATCTCAAATATAAAGAAATTCGACTTCCAATCAATAATTGGATCCACCAGTAAAAGCTAAAATAGCACAGGGATAAATACAAGTACCGAAACTTAAATAGAAAAAGATCCGCTTAGCACATAAACTTCAAGCTTGACCATTACTGGTTGAACATCACCAAAACAATCGATGGACTAGCCCAGTCAACTAAGACCAATCCCCACGTAACAGGGAGGAAGGAGTACAAGAAAAAATAGAGAATTTTATCTTTGAGAGTACATGAGTCTGGATCTTTACCCCTTATTCTTGATAAATATCCTTTTGTTAGTATAAGTATTTAGCTAAAAAGGTTATGAATCAAAAATAAATGATAAAAATTTTGACTCATACACTTTTAAAAAGTATTTATCAAAATTATCTCAGGACAATCGCAATACGATACAGAGAAACCTCTAGTTTGAAAACATATACCACATGGTATGGGTGAGAGATTCTTTATTTTTTCCTTGCTGAGGATTTTGGTTTTCTTTTTTACTTAATCGAAACTTTTTTTTTTTTTTTTGCCGAATATAAGCTTTTGTATAATTTGTGAAGTAATCGGATAATTGTAATATTAATAGTTGACGGGTCGTGAAACTTTTTTTTTTTTGCTGGAATTTTTTTTTTATATTTAAAACTGCGCACCATGCAGGAGAATTAAGCATAATTTTTCGAGTTGTATGATCTTTCAATAAGAGAAAAACAGAGACAAGGAAAAAGAAAGAGTGGGAATAAATATATAAGAGAATTTATTGATTTGAAGGTTAATGTCTTTTATTTTTATTACTTTTTTCGTTAATATAATGTCATTTTGACTGAAACAAAATGTCAGCAGTCTTGACAATAAAATAATTAAAATGTTAGGTAACCAGTTGTTCACAACGTACAGGTAATTTAAGACGCACCAATTGCGTTATATAAAAATCTGGCCTCGATTAATTAAACTAAATAAATATAGCTAATGGTCACCCATATTCCTTTTATTCAAAACAGAGCCTATTTTGACCAGTCCAGATCAAATACATACATAGCGATCACTCACCAACCAAACAAAAAAAAATAGTAATTATCCAACATTTTTTACGAGACGTTTAAGATTTAGATGCACAATTTTTCTACTTTAAATTACACCTAATTTCTAAATGCATTATCATTGTGCTTTTGATTTGCACAATCTAGATGAACTAATGAAAAAAGCAATAAAATGTGACATAAATGTAAAAAAAATAAAAATAAAAATAAAAAAAAAATTGCGGCATAATGTATATAAAAATTGTGGCATCCCACCGAATTTTCTGTGTTTTTTTTTTTTTTGGCCTTTTCATTCTTTCTTTATAATTATCTCGACAGTAGTAGATGGGTTATTGTTCCCTGCAATTTTTAACTAATTGAAAATTTAACAACATTAATTTTTAATAGATTAAAAAAATCAATCATAAATATTAGTATTTTTCTTTTATATGAAAAACATATTTCTTATTTTACATTTTCTTATTATTATTAGACTTTTTTACATGTGACCCCCTTTAACTTCACGTATTTGGCAAGTTGGTCCCTGAATTAAAAATTATTTTAATTAGCCCTCGTACTTTCAAATTAGGATTAATTTCAAAAAAATTTCTCGAACTATGACCCTTATAATACTTTCTTTCCTGAATTTTATAAAGTAACATCGGTTCTCCCCGAACATTATTCCGTTAATAAGTTTTATTCTTATGTTACAATTAGTGATGGAAATCGCCACGTGTACTTAACCCATTTGAGGAGGATATTATCATAAATTAACCTGTAACAACCCTAGGTTATTAAAAAAGTAATTAAAAAAACTCAAATGCATTAAAAAAAACCATTTTGTCGATTTTTTTTGTTGTGTTAGGGCTAGAACTTTTCTCCAAAAAAAAAAAAAATCTGAGGAAAAATCAATCTTCATTGTAAATTTTCATAGTGAATCACTCTCAATGACTGCAACATGGGGAAATATTGATGATTTTAATCCTATTGTTCTTTCCTTTATTTATTCATTCCCCAACTTAAAAAAGCCTTATTATTATTATTATTATTATTATTATTAACTTTTTTTAATACGTCAATATATCGATATGTCAGATTTTTTATCTATTAGATCTATATAAAAAAAATAAAAAATAAAAAATATATAAATTTAATGATTAGAAAAATTTGACTTATCAGTGCGCTAGCGTATCAAAGAATCTCTATTAGTATTATTATTATTATTATTATTATTATATTTTTTGTATTATTATTTGGGTTTTTTTTTTAGCAATATTATTATTTGGGATTAAAGAGGAACTCAGTTGAGTTTCTAAGAGAGGGAGAGAGAGAGAGCAGAAATCAGAGAGGAACATGGAGGTTGTTGACCTTCGCTGAGGCTCAAGAGTGATCGATCAGATTCATATATCATATAAAGGAAGAAAGAGAGAAAGACAGAAAAAGAGAGAGAGAATGAAGAGAAAGTAAAACAAAGCAAAACAGAGAAACAATAAGAAAAAATTTCAATTATAAATCGATGGGTTGGAGGAATGCGTTAGAGGAAGCTCGGAATTGGAAACCAGTATTCGTGGCAATCTACGGCAGCCTCGTTATTGGGATTCTCGTCTCCTCTTTCTACGTCTTCTCCGCCATTTACTCTCCCAATTCTTCTCCTTTCCTTTCCTCTTTCTCTTCTCTCTCTCGTCAGTACTCTTTTCTCTTCCTACTTCTTTCTCATTTCATTCCTTCTATCTATTTATTATTATGCAATTCCATTTACTTTTCTTTCCTTTTTTTTTTTGGTGGCATGTAGATGAAGCAGCAAATCATTCAGAACCAACAAAAACGACAGTTAATACAGTTAAAACAGTTGGCACTCCAATGCCAATGCCCGAGAAACCAACCTTAGGAGGGGTTGGGGTCAGACCCATTTGGGAAGCTCCCTCTAGAACCAAGAAAATGCCGCCATTGAAGAGTTTTCGATTGACAAAGGAACTTGTTCAGCAAAGGGTCAAAGATAATGTCGTTATTGTTACCTTTGGGAACTATGCCTTCATGGATTTCATTCTCACCTGGGTTAAGCACTTGACAGATCTCAACCTTTCTAACATTCTTGTTGGTAAGTTTGTTTTTTCGTTTTTTTTTTTAAATTGATAAAATTGCTTAGGGTCAGTTTGGTATGCAGGTTTGAATTGTAGCGATTTGACCTCATTGGTTTGAACTGTAAAATCTTATCTTTGTAGTTTAAACGGCAATCCGAACCAGCATTTGGATATGCAATTAAGGTGTCAAATACGTACGAGGAATAAAATTTGGTTTAGATAGTGTTGAAAGCTTAAATTTGAAAAAACATGCGAGAATTGTCACTATAAAAAAAGTGTCAGCATTTGCTGAATTTGGGAGGGGTGAAAATCCTCAAATTGGAGCGGGGTCAAAATGATCTCCATAGTTCGAATAAAGTAACCTAACTAGTGTGCTCAACACCAATTTTAGTTGGGTACATGTATTCAGATTGTGTATGTACCACTAAACACGCTCGAGAATTTTTTTTTTGTGTGTGTGTGTGTGTGTGTTTTATTTACTTATTTTATTATACGTGTTTATGGTTTTTGGAATTGGTGGTTTAGGTGCTATGGACACCAAACTTTTAGAGGCTTTGTATTGGAAAGGGATTCCTGTGTTTGACATGGGGAGCCATATGAGCACAATAGATGTTGGATGGGGCTCACCAACATTTCATAAGATGGGCAGAGAGAAAGTTATTTTGATAGACGCAATCCTTCCTTATGGTTTTGAGTTGTTGATGTGTGATACAGACATGGTTTGGTTAAAGGTAAGTTCTCCTCTGTTCCTATTTGATTGTTTTGTCTACTTTCCTGTCGATGTATCCTTTGATAACTAAAGCATTCTAATCTCTTTATGATAAAGCTTCTTTTTTTTTTCCCTGTTATTCATTTCAAGTTATCTGTTATGTTTTTTAAACAGAACCCACTTCCTTATCTCGCTCGTTATCCCGGGGCAGATGTCTTGACTTCCAGTGATAGTGTTGTACCAACAGTTTCTGATGACAGTCTGGACAATTGGCAACAAGGTGAAGCTTTGAAATAAAACAAAATAAATTATCATTTTGTGTATGTTTTTCTGTCAAATGTTGTTGTTACAAAAGTATAGGCCATCAGCTCACAGGAAAAGTTTGTATAGCTGTAAATGGTACTAATATGGAATCATTTAAAAGTACGCGACATACCATGGATCTCAAGATCTCTGTTACTAGAAAGTTTTCTAGAGAAAAGCAAAAACAGTTACCGTCAGGTGCCTTTTGCTACAGAACGTATTACAGCTTCTTACTTTCTTTCTATTTTTCTTTTCCTGAAGGCTTCCCATGTAAGCTTTGATAATGGTTGGATTTTTCCATGGTGAATATGTAGAGGGCACATATGTATATATTTCTGTACTTTGGTTCTTAGATTGAGGATTAGTGACTGTCTGTATTTAGGGACTGCCCACAGATTGTAAGCTCACACCCGCGCCAGCCACCGCTTAGTACATTCTGTCTCAGCTCAGATAGTACACAGTTGTCATCATTGCTTCAATTGCGTTGCTATTTCTGGATCACTTAAGTTTTACTCCTTAAAAATATTAAATAAATCAATTCAATTCAATACTGACGTATATCTTGTTTCCCGTAAACAGTTGGTGCTGCCTACAATATAGGAATTTTCCATTGGCGGCCAACAGATTCTGCAAAGAAATTGGCGAAGGAATGGAAAGAAATACTTCTGGCGGACGATAAGATTTGGGATCAGAATGGTTTTAACGACCTTGTGCGCAGGCAGTTAGGACCATCAGTTGATAAGGAAAGTGGACTTGTGTATTCTTATGATGGAAATCTCAAGCTTGGAATTTTACCAGCAAGCATATTCTGTAGTGGGCATACATATTTTGTCCAGGTAGGATCTATAGATCTTTGCCTGCCTCGTTTGGACAGTATATCCTCGTTTAATCACTCCATAGATGCTAGACTTCTATTCCTTTTCTTTGTTATATATATAGTTTTCCAATTACTCGTGTGCCACAAAACTTAAAATTACCGCTTCACACAGTTATGTAGCATAATAAACTGTGTTCCAAGGTTCTACCAGGTCCTAATGAGTTGTAATGCTGATGTGGCAGGCCATGTATCAGCAACTCAGACTGGAGCCCTATGCCGTGCACACGACATTTCAGTATGCAGGTACGGACGGAAAGCGCCACAGACTGCGGGAAGGCATGTTCTTCTTTGATCCGCCAGAGTATTATGACGCACCAGGTACAACTAGGCCATATATTTTGTCTGTATTAGGATGCAACTGTTTTTGCTGTTGCTTTCTCTGCACACTACTATTTGATGGTTCCGTGGTTACAAGTCGCTATTACTTATTTCTTATTCTATCCCCATCACATCTTCATCTGTGTCTAGTAACAAGTGAAATAATAAGATGCATAACTATTGGGCGTCTTTGATATACACTTTACTTTTGACCTGTATTTCAAGTATCTAAAGCGCCTTCCTACATAATATTTGTATAAGAAGCTTGAGTCTTAGGCAGCCAATTTATTCAGGTGCCATAACTGTAAAACCTTTGGGGTCCGTTTGGTATGAGGTTCAAGTGCTTTGAACTCAAGGTTTTGGTTCAAACCTGTGTTTGGTTGCAAAAAGTAAAAAGTGATTTGAACCCTTGATGTGACATTTAAACCATTAAAAACAAAGGGTTTCTAAACTCAAACCCCCAAGGGTTCTCATAATTTGAACCTAGGTTCAAACCCCACAATTCAAACCACATGATTCAAACCCAAAAGGTTCAAAGCACCCTGGTTTAAACCCACTTACCAAATGGCCCTTGGTGTCTGACAGCAGCTGCTATAAATATCGATCATTTTTTACAATGACATTAAGTGGATGACACGTTTGCAAGTTTCCTTTCCTTTATTTTTTCTCATCCGTTTCTTCTTCTTTAGTTACAACTTATGAGTACGGGTTACAGTTGGGAACAAGATTGACTACAATAAATTTCATTGTTTATTGAACACGTAAAATTTAAAAAAAAAAAAAAAATCATCTCTAAGGCTAACTGTAAAATATTTATCACAGTTATACTGCAATACTAACCCTGATCAACTCTTTCGAATTTATGCAGGAGGTTTCTTGTCATTCAAGCCATCTATTCCTAAGAGCTTGTTACTTGAGGGGCAGCATAGTATTGAGTCCCACTTTGCTCTTGTTAATTATCAAGTATGCATGTATTGACCTACTCCCACTAACTTCTGCAATTTGTTATGTAACCGAATTACAATTGCTAATATACACTACAAATTATTCTTTTCAGATGAGACAAATACGGACAGCACTTGCGATTGCTTCTGTTTTGAATCGCACCCTGGTGAGATTATGCATTGATGTCTCTCTTTTCCCCTTATAATCTCCTTGTAGTTTTTGTTATAGCGAAAAATTTGTTGGGAGTTAATTTAATCCAGTTACATCTATCTCTTGATAAATTACGAATCCAAACACCAATTTGGGATTAATAAAGAATCCTAACTTTGTATTGTCCACATATTTCTAATCAATGTTGGAAACACTGATTCTACAAACATTTCCAATTTGTTGTTGTTTTCATGAGCATCATCATCAAGTTCGTCATAATGTTGTGTCTATTATTCGTGAGATTGCTTCACTTTGAGTGCTTAGTAGAAAGAAATAAGCAGGTGTTGTTGAGCGCAATTGAGACTAGAAAGCCTGTCTGAGCTTATGTGACTAATTAAGAGGCTTAAGTATTCAGCCAAAGCTCAACCTATGTTACAAGTCAGGCTTCAAATGAGATCAGCAAAGTAAAATTGATTTGATGGTGTAGAAGATTACTAGTCGAGTCCTTTTGCTCAAATTTTTGGACTCGTAATATTGCACCAAAAAATAGCAACTTAGTCACCCTTGTAGGGAGGTAACTAGGGATGCGGGAAAATGAAGTATCTAAAACGCAAGAGAAACACGTTACACATAATAGTTGAAGCACAAAGTTGAATTTGTTAATTCTAATACACCACCTGCAAGCAAAATATAATTTTCACGCTTGTGTTACAACTTGTTAGGAGTGGCTAAATATGTCCTCTAAATTTCTTACCTGGTTGAACTTGCATGGTGTTGAAATCCCGAATTTTAGGCTTAGAATCAGCTTCCTGATTTCGGATAAGTTGTTTCCTGATTTGATTTGATTCAGTAGATAACTTTCCTAATCTCTAGGCCATGACTTTAGGAGATTTGATTTTCATAATTATATTATAAATAGAAGCCCTATGTACAGAATATTCATTAAATAAAAAACAGAAAGCATTATTCCTGCTTTCACATGGAAACTACGTATATGATAAAACTGAGATATGCATGTTTGGCTGGTTTAATTTTTTCCCCTTTTTTTTTTTGGCTGGATCAACCTTAAAAATTTTGTGTTGTTTAAATGTCAATGAATATATTTTGATATTGTTCTTGTATATTTGAATATTAGGTCATGCCTCCATTATGGTGTAGGTTGGATCGGCTTTGGTTCTCACACCCCGGAGTTCTGGAGGGATCTATGACTAGACAACCTTTCATTTGCCCTTTGGACCATGTATTTGAGGTATTTCCTGTTTATTCAAGTTAAAAAGACCACTCTTCACGCAGCTTTCTTTACGAGAGTCTTGGCATTTACAAGTCAAATTGCCATTAGAGCATTTTCTCTACTAAAATCAACCTAATTTCCTAATTTCTACATGTAAAGTTGATTTTAACTTGTATTATGTACTGCAGGTAAATATGATGCTCAAAGAACTGCCTGAGGAATACGGTCCTGGGATCAATATTAGAGAATACTCTTTCTTTGACAATCCATTAATGCCCCAACAGGTTTCAAATTTATGATATCTAGTATGATGTTTTCTTTCCTCTCTCTTTTTCTTTGCTTCAATGCTTATATCTTACCCTTCTAAATGTTTTTCTAGGTGAAAGATTCATGGCTTGAGGTTCATCTTTGTGAAGAAGGAGCCGAAGATTGTCACGCATCAAATGACACAAGTCGACCAGGTGTACTCAGATTCCCGAAGCACAGCAATGAAGAAACGGTACTAGATTCTTACACAACACTCGTGTTTTCCGTCCATACTCGAATTAAGATGTTCATCTCCTTATAAGCTGAACCAAAAATTTCTACTTCCATATACAGTTGAAGACAATATTCTCATCGTTCAAGGATGTCAAAGTTATTCAATTCTCTTCAATGCATGCCTTCATGGGTTTCACGGACAAGGTAAGTTGACCACAATCTGTTTTTTGCCGGTATCTAATTCTTCGATTTCATGTCTTGTCTCGTGCTATATTCTGAGTCTTCTAATTGTTGGTTTCAGACAAGGGAAGAGAAATTTAGGAGACGCATGAAGCGATATGTCGGCATATGGTGTTGTGTGATGGATCACACACCGGGTCACATATATTATGACATGTATTGGGATGAAAAACCAGATTGGAAGCCGATACCGCCTCAAAAACCCGAGGATGATCACCCACCTTTGTGAGTTTTAAGCTCAACCCACATTGTCAAAAGTCCATTAATAGTAGAGGAATATTCACAGAAAGAAATATCCCTTGAAAGGTTTGCTTTTCAGACCTCCAAGAGGGTCCATACGTCTTTGTACATGGAAGAGAGCGTATCCCTAATTCGAGGATCTACTTTGTAGTGTTGACGTAAAGAATTTCTTGTATAACAATATTTATTCCGCACTCTTTGGTATTAACATTTTAAAAGCTCAAATAAAACAAGATGGAAGCTAAAGATTTTAGGGTCAGGTTGGTCTTCATTGTTCCTTCCTATCTTCATCAATTTATTAGTTGACCTAAAAACCTAAAAATACCCCTAAGTCATCTCTCTTCTTCGCCCCCCTAGTTAGGTCTACCTCGGTAAATACCGTATTTACTGATAAATATTGTATATCATATTAATTGGTAAATATCGTATTTACAAGTAAATAACGCATCATATTTATTAAAAATTTGACTGCTGACACTGACGACCGTTAAATACTGTATTTACAGGTAAATATTGTATTTACTCGTAAATTCATATTTATTTAAAAATTCGGCCACCAGCACTGGCGATCGGTCTATACTGTATTTACCTAAAAATATAATATTTACCCAAAAATATTGTATTTATCCAGAAGTATGACTATTGATGGCGGCGCTGGCGACCGGTAAATACCATATTTACCTGAAAATATTGTATATTTACACATAAATACATAATAATTTAGAAATTTGAATGCTTACAAAAATTTATACAAATTAACTAATATTACAAATTGATCCCAAAAAATTCCTAAATCTGTACCAAATCAAAATGCTAACCCTAATCTCCAAATCAGCTCCGAATTTGATTCCTAAACTGTAACCCTAACCCATGCCAAAATAACCCAAATTTCCACCAACAGTTCCCATTCCGGGCATAACCCATCCCTTCTCGACACCTGTCAGCCACACCTGCAACAAAAATCAACAAACCAAAACCTACCGGTAACACCTGTAACAATTCGTCTCTCCCTAACCGCAACAACGTCACCGCTGGACGCCCGAGAATCTTCCCGACGGCAAAGCCCGATCTCTACAACTTCTTATTGGCTTCTTCATCTTCACGTGAGATCGAAGATCGGTGACATCGAAGCCAAGATTGAACTTTGACGAGCACATCAATGTCGTCTTGACTTTCAACTGGAAGTATTAATCCAATTAAAAGAAATTATGTTTTGTAATTTCATAATCTAATATTTAATTTTTCAATTTCTAATTGAGTCTAGGATACAAATCATGGTGTTTTTCATTGAGAGGTAAAGGCTTAAATACTTTCTACGAGATAAAGTTTTGAGTGAATGGTTGAAATAACACAATTAATACGGTGATTAGTAAATTATAGCACAATTTTTAAAACATGTAATTTATAGCACAATTTAATATCTTAAGTTTCTAATATTATTAGAAATTGAAAAATACCCTTAAACCCTCTCTCTTGAACCACCCCCCCCCCCACCCTGCCCACCCACACACACAGA
>NW_010367838.1:100537-115264 GCF_000414095.1 Morus notabilis
CCCCCCCTCCCCCCCCCCCCCCCCCCCCCCAATAGTCAAGTCCACCATGGACGGCGCCGATGACCCGCTGCCAGCTTCGGCAACCCGCAACTGTACATATCTTATTTATTCATAAATATCATATTTATCCAAAAATATAAAATATTTGGTCGCTGGCACCAACAATTGGAAAATACTGTATTTACCAGTAAATATGCTATTTACTCATAAATACCATATTTACTTGAAAATCCGACAACCAATTCCGAAGACTGGTAAATATGGTAAATATCATATTTATCTGTAAATATTGTATGTACTCGTAATATTTACATGAAAATCCGGCCACTGAAACCGGCGATCAGTAGAAACTGTATTTACTTATAAATATCGAACTTTAAATTATAATTATTAAAATATTTACAAATAAATACAGTATTTATCATATTTAAAAATATAATTAATAAAATATCTACAGATTAATATATAATATTTATCATATTCAAACTTGTAACTATCAAAATATTCACCGGTAAATACAACATTTACTATATTTCTATTGATGCAAACAAATGCAAATGAATGCTAATCTCAGAATTTTTTTCTATATACAATTTCTACTGACAATTTAAAAAAAAAAAAAAAAAAAACCTACAAAAGTACCTCAAATTATCCCCAATCTCATACATAACCAAACCCACTGACCTAACTCAAAACGCTGACCATAACCTGCCACCGACACTGTCAACCGCACCTCGCCCGTCGACGCCGCCGGCCACACCTTACTATTGACGGGAGCATATTGCAGATTCCATTGCGATATAAGAAGGGAGGGAAATTTGTGAGGAAAGAGAGAGAAAATGGGAAGAGAAAAAAGATTGGGAAGAAATTTTATGGGTAAATTGAGAAATAAACTATTCAAGATTAATGATGTGCTATAATTTATCAAGCTTAATGAATTGTGCTATTTGTTTTAAAAGCACCTATAAATGTGCTATATCCTGTACGGAATGAGATATTATATTAATCAAACCTAAGGACTCTTCAACTATTAATGAACTAATAGAACGAATCAAACTTCCACCAGTAAACCATACTCGCTTTAATGGAATTATTGTATATAAAAATTAAAATATTAGCAAATTTCCATTTATCTACCGGACTACAAATATGGTATCTTAAACCTCATTCATTTCACTGAGTTTTTAATTTTAAGTTTCTACAGTTAAAAAACTCTCAAAAAATATCACATCTAACTTTTTTTGTTATAATTAAAAGTTTAAAAAATATCACATTTCAACTCGAATCTCGAATACATAAAACGAATAAAGCCTTGTTGTTTATATTCACTTTTGTCCAGTATTTTTACGTGATTTCAAACTTTTTCCTTTTCTGTTTTCTGCACAATTCAATAGATAATAGGTGTGCGGTGTATATTTTTCAGCACGGACACACACCAGAATTACACAAGAAGCAGGAGATTTTGCCAAATATCCAACCTTTATATTCATCATAATCACCGTCGAGGCTTAAAAGCCGGTAATCAAGGAGAATAAAATTAAAATTTCATAGCATGGTAAAAATCTCTAATCCATCTGCAAAATCAGGTTACAGCTATAAACTCGAAATGAGGAAAAAAAAAATTCACAATATGCAAACCAGCAAACTAAAGAATATTGATAGACATGACCAACTTCTCTGGTCCACTGGACAGAAAGGAGCCAATCAGACTCCATTTAATTGATGATCAAGTAAAGAACTAAAGCCAATATGTACAACAGAAAACTGGGACATAGTTTCACAATCCTCAATGTCAAAATTGTTGTCGGGACCTCAAGCTCCCGCACCATTACTCACCTGGAGGGTCATTTTTATGTTCATAGCTGCCAACTCTGAAGCCAAATATCTAAAGACATAGGGCATCGCAACCGTCTCCATCCCTTTACTTGTATGACAAGCATGGCAGGTAGCCTTTCTGGAAGATTTGATGGGAGGTAACCCACCGATCTCACGAACCCGCTTTTGTTGGTAAAGGAACGTTGTTGTGAGGATGCTTCCGCACAGGGAACACACGTTGGCAATATGGTAATCCGAACACGTATGTAACCTATCATGCAACAAATATGCTGCCCCATGGGCAAGCATGGAGTCGCGTTCCATTTCCCCAAAACGAATACCACCACCACGTTTCCGTCCTTTGATGGGCTGTCGGGTCACCTGGTCTATTATTCCTGTGGAACGGACCTGTATACCAAATGAAACCGTTGGTAAAGGAACTGGTGATCTGTAACTAGACAAAAAGCATACTACATAATAAACATTGGTATGAAAATAACATCATGAAAATAACCCTTTTAAGAAATTAGCAAGCATCACAAACCATTTTTAAGGTTAAAGAAAAGGAAAAAAAAAACAAAAAAGTAGAAGAAAAGCCACTAGCCAAAGAACCCAAGGCTTTCAGAAATAAATCTCTACAGAACGTCAAAAATAATGACCTCTGACCCTAAATAAACCCAATAAAACTTAAAATGACCGCCTTGTACAACATAATTCTATATATTTCAGCTAATTTATATTTTTTACACAGGCAAGGACATTATCTTAAAAGAGAGGAAAAGAAGTGAGATGTAGAGAGTTGATAATGTTCATACCTGAAATTTATCTGAGACCATATGCCGCAAGCGCTGATAATAGACGGGCCCAATAAAGATCTCACATGGAAGTTCTGTTCCATAAACCCCACTGTACAATACCTCAACGCCATGGTAATTGAATCCCTTCTCTCTTAACATTTGACCAAGTTCATCAACAAGTGAAGTGGAATGTTTTGATACAGTTTCTTCCTTAGCCTCGTTCAAAGACCCAGAAAAAGGAGTTGCGTCAACATATTTTCCGTGCAAGCTACCTCCCTATCACAAGAAATAAGTTTCTTTATATGCTCGTATCAAAATATCTCAATATAAGACCATCTCCAATGCGAATGCCAAATGCCATATATTCAATCTTAAAATGAAAAACTATGGCATAATGAGAAAACAAGTTTAACAATTCCTGAGTCGAATAACCTAGATACAAAGAGTAGTTACTAGAAACAAAATAGAGGAAAAAAAAAAATAGAGCTAAAAATGGGGTGGTCCATCATCCAAATCAACATCTCAGTACCGTTAATCATTTAATTAATTTCTTCCGGGGTCCTGAGACCAAGATTAGAGGGATAAACTAAACAACATTCAACTTATTTCTGAACCATAAGAGAGTGCAATTAAATATTAATGATTACATCTTAATAAAATTACCTTCGCAGCAACTGATTCCAAAAGCATGGCTATAGTCATCCTCGAAGGAAATGCATGTGGATTAATAATAAGATCTGGTCGCATCCCCGTAGCTCCAGAAAATGGCATATCAATATCAGGCCACAACTGAGAGCAAACGCCTTTCTGCCCATGTCGGCTGCTAAATTTATCACCAATAATGGGGTTTCTAGGTTGTCGAAAGCGAATATTGACCTGTTTAAATTATATAAAGAAAGGCAGATGATAAATACAAAGCCTTAGATACAAACATGAGGATGTAATATATTTTCATCCATGAAAACAAACCACCAGTATAAGAACAAAAGATACTTAGTTAAATACTGGAATCTGATAGTCATCTATGTGACTTTTTTACACATAGGGTTATGCGCTAGGCCCAAGTGTACAAGGAATCCAGTGCACCAAGGCTAAACACAGTGCCTAGTATTTTATTTTTTCTACTTAATTAATTATTTTGTTTTAACTCAAAACTTCCAAAACTCACTCAGTGTGCCTCAATTCTGAGAATGTAAACCGCAGGCCCCGCCAGGCCATAGAATATTTGGGAGCATAAAATTCGTGGCCATTCATAAAGAAGGTTGGAACACACTCCCGCACACGCATAATTATACCCTAATTATGTACTTTAAGAGTTTTTAATCATTCTATTAACAAGTATTGCAGAACAAATTTAAGATTCACTACCTACCTTCCGAAGTTTCTGCTTGTTTTTCACATCAATAGCGACATAGTCAACAACAACAGGTTCTGAACCTTTTCGCTTCATAGTTCTTGTCCCACCTGTTACTTCATTATAAATGCTACAAAAGGGTTCATTTGGCTTTATTGTCTGAAAAGTTGTTTTTTTTTATTTAAAAAAAGAAAAAAGAAAAAGAAAACAAGATGGTAAGTATAACAATGAGCTTCTATTTCATAAATTCATGTGTGCACGCATGCACGCACACACATGACCACACAGCTAAAATAAAATGAGAAAAAGGGTACAAATATGAATAGCTAACCTGACCAACGTAAGGAAGGCCATCTGAGTCGATCAATGAATGCATTGATCTGTCAACATTACTCCTCCTAAATACAGACTGAACTCGGTCAGACCTATTACTTTGATCAGACAAGTCGATTGTTTCTGTCTGCAAGACGTTGGTTCGTTAGGTGAACAAGAGTTCAAGTCCCATGAGAAAGGTAATGCAATGTATTGGTAGTATTTATACAAACTACAACAATTAACAACAATCATAAAGATAAGTCTTCAAAAAGATACTGAAATTGTCAACCTCACTTGACATTGGCATTCAAACTTGTAGATATAAGCATAGGTTTATATAATCGCAACATTTTTAATTCGGAGGCTGGGAAGAAATAAGAACTTGTATCTAGTAATTTGGTAGGAAAAAAAAAGGGAATATGAAGAGAACTAAGAAAGGACAAAGAGAAGTTGGCCATTAAAAAATCATGGTTACGATCAAACACAAAAAAAAAAAAAAGAAAAAAGAAAAAAAAAAGAAAAAGAAAAAAGAAAAAGAGAGAAAAAGATAAGGCAAGAAAACCATAAATGTAAACTCTAATTTAATGTCTTTAAGAAACTATAATAGCTTATGATCAAGATAATTACATCTTTTATAGAAAGACAACCCGGACCTAGATTTGGGTGGGGGTGGGGGTGGGGGTGGGGGAAGGCGTTGTACGTTCCTAATTATGGACTATTTTATGAAGCAGTATGTAGTATAGCAAGAACAAACCTGATATATTTGTCCATGGAACATTCCACGATCCACAGAAGACTTATTTAGAATCATGGCATCTTCCATATCATATCTGGATTTCATAAAATAAAAAAAAGGAGAGAGAGAGACTAAGTGATCCCCAAAAATATAGAAACTGAATTATTACTCAAACATGTCTGAAATCCTCACCCAGTATATGCAAGTACAGCAACGATTGCATTTGTGCCTGATGGATACGCATCCATGTTGTACTTTGTATAAGTACTTGTACGTACAATGGGAGATTGCGGGGTCTAAGAATGCCAAGAAGAGTTCATTATAAATCAAATACGGTAGAGAAATAGCGAAAAACAACAGATATGACAACAATAACACAGAGTAAGAAGTATGACTGTATGAGTAGATTTTGGCCCATAACCTGAAGTAACAAATACCCATACAGTCATACTTCTTACTCTGTGTTATGGCCCATAACACAGAGTAAGAACTTTTTGGCCCATAACAGAGTAAGAACTTTTTGGCCCATAACACAGAAAAAACTGAACTATGGCAAACAAAACCTCCAATAAAAACTTTTCTTTAAAGGTTTTGGATTATGCTGATTTCCATTTTGAATCATTAAAAGTTAAGAATTAGACAACATGATGGTTAGGAGTTAGCTGCAACTGTTTATCATGGTTATCTCATAACCAGTTGAGCCCTTTCTAATCTAGCTTATAAAATTTATAAATGCATTATCCCAACTTCTTTATATCAGTATTAAGGTTTCCACGATATAGGTGGTAATAGTAACTTGTGCTGCCATTGCGTCTTGCACAGAGAACTGTAACAGATTAGAGGAAGTTAGAAGGGAAAGGTTAGGCGGGGGAGAGTTAGTTAGCCCATACTATAGCAATGTGGGACACAACCAGAATCCTAACAAGAACTTACAAAAATTAGTAATGTAGTCCTTTTCCTACTAAAGGAGATCTTTAATCACATAAAGACAACAAACAGATGAACGGAAGGGTGGGGAGCAAGAGGAATAAAAATAGACATGAACCAACCTGAAGATGGTATAGTTTTTGATCAGCACGGCAGTGAAGTGCTTGTAAAGAAAAACCCATTGTTTGTTTTGCCATCTACAGTTGCAACCCAAATAAGGAGTAAAGAATGGAATGGGGAACACATGCGGCAAATAGATAAACAAGACATGACAGCAATAATTCATCTTAATGTAACAAAAGACAGACGGAGGTTCCAAAGATAAATAACCTGACACTGGTACATGTTACGCGGACTTTGATTATGGTTTGGCCAAGGTATAAGATTAGCAACAACACTGAGCATCCCGGTTGGATGTATTTCTTCATGAGTTGCAGGAAAAGAATCTCTTCTTCCACCATCCCCACCGTCAGGACATTTTATTTCCATGAAAACCTATTGTGAGCAATTATGGATTAGTTTCGCTGCTAGTACTACTTACTGCTCCGGAGATCACATTATGTACACACACACACACACTCCATGATGCTGTATTTACCTGTTCAAATGGCCCAATAAGTTCGATATTTTGGTCATCTGTAGATGGGATTGAAATATTTTTCACCGGTCGAACAAATCTACAAGGGGATGTGAACAGGTATAGACCAGGATATGTTCCGCCCATGCTCAAAGGAACATATCCCACTTCAAGGTCATCAGGAATCTGAAAGTTATCCATGCAACAACAACATCAAGTGATGCCGCGTAATTAGGAGATATTTTAAGTAGGAATTATCTAGGAATTATCTCTTCTATTTTTATTAGGATATGGATTATGTTTAGTTTCTTTTTTATTTGAAATTTGAGTTTACATAGGATTAACGCTCGGAAACGTATTAGCTTATTTAAGGACCTCTTCATTATTTAATTGTTCAGTTTTGGTTATTAAAAAGATCCTTTGAGAGTTCTCTCAATTATCTGCGTTTTCTACGCATAACAGGGAATTGAAGGGGAGAAAAATGGACAAAGTTCAAAGACAAACCTCTGAAGCAGGTGAGACTTTCAATCTCCGTAAGTGAGCCACAACTTTCTCAATCACACTGGAAGATATAGAACCAACAATTCGACCATCTAAGAGAACGGAAAGAACTTCAGGAGGACCAGCTTGAACCAACTTCGGCAATGAAGGTGACATTCCAACCTCAACCAAAACACTCAGAATAGACATCCTTATCTTAAAGAAGTCCTTGTTGTTTCCTTGTGAATCGAAGTACGATGTAATTCCTGAAAGAAATATGATAAGGTTAAAAGATGTCACTTCAATGGCAATAATAACATAGAACTATCCTTATAACAGCCACATCTCAGTATCAAAGCAAGACATAATAAAAAAATATCCATAGTTTGCTGATTATTTTCTTTGTTAACGACTAAATAGATGTTAACCACAGTATCAAAACAAAACAAAGTCAAAAGTTGCCAGTTATCAATAAAACCGTTGCCTTTATCTGTTCCTGCATTTGTCTATCTATAGATGTTAACCACAGTATCAAAACAAAATATAGTCAAATAGTTGCCAGTTATCAATAAAACCGTTGCTTGTTTTACCTCTCTCTCTCTCAAACAGTTATCAATGCATCTTCTTTACGGAACAAAATGTAGAATGTACTATCTCTTTGAATTCTTGTGAAGAGAGCCTAAAAGAAAAACAAAATATATTATTGGTGCATTTAAACAAAAACTTACGACATGTGCAAGTCAGATGGTTTAGCAAGCCACATGGTTCCCCATCAGGTGTATGCACAGGGCATAGGAAACCCCAAGATCTGTAAAACCAATATAAACAATTAATCAAATGCAAAGGGCAAAAGTGTACAATGCTAATAAGTTGGTAGTATATGCGTACTCAGGTAGCAGCTTCCGCACACTAGTTGTACGAAGTCCAGCAAATGAAGTCCCTCGATGTACAGCACGAAAATGAGAAAGGAAACGTAAATAATTAAGCCTCTCGGCCTGAACCGTAAAGCCTGCCCTCTGGATAAATAATAAAATTCATTAGGGGCAGTTCACCATATATATAACATTAGAAAAAACCATATTTCACATTTCTATATATCCAATTGACATAAAAGTCCTAAGCCCATAAATAAACTAAACTTCAAGCTGCATGATTTGCTTCTTTACAAAACGATAAATGATTTAATCAAACTTGTATTGTTTATGTAAGAAATTAACAAGTACCAAGTCCGACATCCATGTCAAAGCACAAGCTTAATAACAATCTGTGGGTCTATAGAGTCAGAATTTGGTAAACCAATTTTTTCGGACTTCATCAGGAGTTGGGATTCTTTTTTATAGCCCTATTCGAGTCTCTTGTTTAAGAGTTTTCTTATTTAGTAATCACTTATAGCTGGTTTTATCTCTACTTTTGGATCTAGGTTTGTCATTTGTGGAGAATATCTCTTTTTTTTTTTTATAAGAAACAAGGAATTTTATTAAAAATGAAAGGATGAAAATAGAAACAAGGGATTTTGTGGAGGATATCTCTTCCTCCCTTCCCTTTCTTATATTATTAATAAAGTTCATTTCTTTTCAAAAGAAAAAAAAAATCCCATGCTAGCTTTGGGCACACACGGAACCAACTAAGGCCTATTGTGGCGCCACCAAGGGAAACCTCCACAACCATTTCCACAATAATGCCTGATTCTTTCTTCAATAAATTCCTAACACCAAGGCAACCATCCTTTTTGCTCAAAGAAACCTTAGACAATGCCACCAGATTATCCACCCATCCTTTCTCAAAATTGTCCAAAGGAAAAGTTCCATTTTACTCTCCAACTCTCTGTCTACCATCACTGGCAATTTTACTAAAAATTTAAAAATTAATATTATAGCCCGCCATTCAATTTTTGCTTTAGTTATTAGCCTCCATTGACATAAATTTCTGGCTACGTCATTGCTTTCAGGAGCCTAAGGCATTACCAAATGTGAGACAAGTTTTTAGTTTTATTAGTATTTTATTTAGGATTCCTAGTGAGGCTAGGATTTATCAGCCTTTTTGTTTGATAGTTTTGATTGTTTGCTTTCTTGCTGTTTTTGCTTTGTTTTTCGGTATTGTTGGATATCTCACCCAACTTCCCCCTTGTACCTTTTTGATATCATTGTTATTATAAAACATCATAGATATTTTACAACAGCATTTTCAATCCTAACTCCTAGAAGGTGTAAACACTTCGGGCCCGTTTGCTTCATGCGTTTAAACCCATGTTTTCATTCTGCTACAGTGTTTTCCTCACAAAAAATTTGAATTCCAAATGTCAGAATCAAGAATCACTGGTTTGAACGCATGAACTAAACGGACCCTTCATCTTCTTTTGTAGCCAAGGTTCTATTTTCATCTCACCAAAGGCTCATCTTGAAATAGTAGCCAATTAAAATATTTATCTTCTTGGATCACTAATCCTCACACACCTACCACGTAGAATACAAGTCATATCATCATTTATGCAGTAGGTGATCCTCAAATTTATACTGGTAAGTAGTGAGTAAATGACATTACTAGAAGTTTAAATGTTTTTCTGGCTCAAAAAAGAAAAGCATGTTCCTGACTTGCAAGATATTTTCTATAAATTCAGTTCCAAATGATAGAAACATCCTACTCTACATTTTTAAGCATGAAGAAAAGAAGAATGTTATGACATAAATACAACAACCCCAGTAATAAGTCAATACCTGTTGCAAGTCTAAACCTGTCTGAGTAGCAAGTCTACCAGTTTTTAACATGTTTTCAACAGCTGAACTGATCTGTTTTGCCGGATTCTTATCCATAACCTTCTTTACTTGTACCACTGCATTATAAAAAATGGTCAAGTAAAACAGTTAACAAATAATATGTCCAATACGTGGAGAGCTTTATTTAGCTAATACTGTGGACTGGTTAATCTTAAAACAGGACGCATAAAAGAGAAATGAAAATTATGAAACCAGGATCAGGATACAATAGTATAAAGCAGGCTAGCTATGTTAACTGCAGTGACATAAGGAATTCCTACTATCGAAATAAGATTACTATAATCATACAACTCTTAAAAGCTAAAATCAAAAGGACTTTCAGACACATACACATACACACAAATGATGGAGAAAAGACAAGCACATACAGCTGCAAAAATCAAAACTTTTGCCTTTGTTGGTGATCTCATCTTGAAGAAGCTTTTTGGCCTTGCTCAACCAATCCTCCAGTTTTTCCTATAAGCCACACAATATGCAACAAGCAAACATGAGTCATAACTTACAACAGAGTTAGACTATACTCGTTACAGATTCATCTATTGATAATAAATTTAAAAGAAAACCAAATTGCAAGTTGAGCTACTGGAAAAGTTTAACGTGTCATTCCACTTTGACCTTTTTGTACTAATTGTAATAAACACTATTACAATTTCTAAGTGCTGAAGTTTCTTGTCTAAATACTAATAAAGCAGCATCAGATTTCTACCTTGAGATAAATGGCAATCAGGTGACCAGGTAGTAAGACTTCATGATTTTGCAAGGAATCTGGATTGTCTGGTACAGAAGTCTGATCTATAAGTGAAAAAAGTTTCTGCACCATGAAACTAGAAACAGAACAAAATGAGAACATAAACAATCTCAGAAATAAGAGGAGATAAAAATATCAAGACAATCAAAAGAAAAATCAATCTTTAGAGAAAAACGAAAGCCCAAAACACAAAAATGAAATCAGAAATTATAACTAACATTAGCAGATTGAACTTGTCATAGTTGTTATCAAGGTGAACAAATATGTAGTCCTTCAAAACAGATTCGGCAACCTACAAAAGGTTAAAATAAATGAATAAAAAACAAAGGAAAGAAAGAAAGAAAGACAGCACAATTGATTACCAAAAACTCACAACAGAAAAACTTTTGTTTTCGAATCCTTCCATGACAGGTTGAAAGTGCTCTCCTATTTGATGACAATTGGAAATTAACAGAGTTAATACTATACATTTTGACAAGAAACCCATTTTCAAAACAAAAAAAATAAATAATAAACAGAACTAAAAAAGGAGATCAAAATTACCAATGTGCTCTAGACATTCAATGCGAGTGTAAAGGGACAAAGCACGAACTTCATCCAGGATGATCTGAGCCCTCTCACCAAGAAGTTGTGTTCCAACAACGCCTTTTCCCTTACCATATTTCTCACTGTAGCAGCACGTCAAGCTTGCATAAATCTCACGATCAGTAGTGTCAACAAGAGCCTGCAAATTAGTGTCACTCATTTTTTTTTTTAAGAAAACACCTTTATTCATAATTATCAATAGGTTACAAGAGGATAAGGTATCCTAAAAATACCAAGGAAAACAGAACAAAACAAAAAATTTAATCAGATAAAACTAAGGATTCATCTTCCTATCACATCTTTCTAGTAAGATTCATCTTCCTATCACTAAAACGAGCAAATTAGTTTGTCACTGATTAAATTGAAAACAAATGGTCGTGTTCATAAAGTTGTGGCTCTCTATTGGTGGAAAAACTTGTTGGTTAAGGTGATGTGGGAGTGTGGTGCTGCTGGCTACTTTTTGGATCATTTGGATGGAAAGAAATGGTAGGATTTTCGAGGAGATTGAACAACATGCTAGCTGTCTCTTTGAAAGAGTCAAATATCTAACATACTTAAGCGCTTTGACGGATGAAGGTTCAAAGAATTCCCTTTAAGTTGAAAGTGTTTCGAGTCTTCTTCTGGCCTCTTCTATATCCTCCTTGAGACCTTCTTGTCCTTGACAGATTCTTTTGTTGTAATTTTCTTCATTAATTAACAAAATTGTCTCTTATTTAAAGGAAACTAGATTCCTCCTAAAGCTATAGTAAAATAATCAAAAGCAGCTGCAAAGCAATGATGAAGTAAGCCCATCATATAATCAAATATCGAGAAATTAAAAATACAAAATGTTTGCCAGAAGGGAAAAGCATGTCTTTTCTTTTCTTTCTGTTTTAATAAGCAAAGACTGCATCAGTGATCTAGAAAGGAAAAGAAGTAACCTTTAACACAATGCCAACTGGAAGCAGGTACTCTCTTCCATGTACCCTGCAAAATTATTAAAATAAACAAGTGCACTAATATGTATGCATGCATAAACAATTGTGTATACGAATTCCCGTAGTATCTCAAAGTTACAAGCCATTTTTTCTTTGCTAGTGGCAAACATAAAATTGCTCACCAAAATCCAAGTCTTGCACTTCCATTACGAAGGTAATACACTCGCACCGACACTGAAGACTGATCTTCTCTAACACACCTTGGTTTTTTTTTGAAAAAAAAAGAGACAAAAATTTAATACCAAAAATAAAGGTCAAATACGTCGCATACAAGAAGCTGATGCCAAACAGAACAAAACTTTAACTAGAATATTACCAACTGATAACTCTTTTTCTAAATATAACCGATCTAAAGGGAAATCAGATGAGCAAATAAAAATAAGGATAATACCTTATACCAACTGCTTTATCAGTATATCCTTGCCGCCGATCACGAAATGAATTACGAACCATACTCATTGGCTGAAGAGAATGAATACATACCAATGGTCTTAAACAATGGAAGGGGAGCTTAATAGAAACTCAAATTTCATCAATATAAATGAAACAACAATATGACCTAGAAGCCACCAAAAATCTCAGTGAGGAAGGTCCACTTACGTAGTTTCTCTTTGGCAGTATCAAAAGTCGAACAACTCTTTCAAGCCCGTTTAAGATAAAGTAACTATGAAATAATAAAAAAAAAAAAAACATAACCCAATTAGAAAGAGTAAATCAATAAATAAACCAGAGGGGAAAAAAGTGCAAAGAAAAATGTGCTGTATAAAGACCCTTGGTCCGTAATGAAACATAATCGGATTTCCAATGGTTAAATAGCAGTTTTTGGTAGCATTGTCAACATTAGGACAATACACAAATTCAACAATTATGTTAATAAAAAATTACTAATACTTTATCATATAGCCATTCAATAAGGATAACCAACAATACAGTGGAATTATGGCAGGCTCTATATCAGGTATTTGTACTAAAATATCAAAATGTGCACTTATAAAGTCTGACAATCATAAGAATTATCCCACAAATAAAAAGATATGCCATTTTCAAAAGTAAGGATAAAGTTAAAATCTAAAATACTCACCCACCCATTTCTGAATCCTCTTCTTTTGAGGCAACTAGTTTTTGAGGATCTGCACCACTCAAGTTGCAAAGCTTTGACTGCATTGAACAAAAAAGGAAGCACACAATGAAAGAATCCTCTTTCCTCTATAATTGATTATTCTATCAATGAGAGGAAGTTTTCTTATTTAACCAAAAAAAAAAAAAAAAAAACAGAGAGAGAGAGAGAGCTTGAAAGGAATGAGAAAATGGAAAATCCATAATGTTCCAAACATGATTAACAATATAGTAAAGTAGGCACTTCTTAATAAGAAACTGAATTTTACTCGTACGATAACAGGAAACAAGGACTCCTCATAATAAAAACAACAAACTAAAGAACAAAAAAAGTCACTAAAACCACATAAAACGAAACAAACAACAAGTAAGTACCCCCTTAATCTTTCCAATTCAGAATAAGTAAAGCAAACACTAGAAAGCACTGGATTTTGTCTTTTAGTTGCCTGTTTCTGGAACCACCAAAGGTGTGCACTGCAAAAAAAAAAAAAAAAAAGACCGGAAGAGCAACAAACCTTGAGCATTATAGGAAACTGTCCAAAATTGAATTTCTCTCTTATAACAGCTCCATTATCATACTGAAAGCAACCATCAGCCATGAACTTCCCCGTATACGAAATCTTAGCTTGTCTACACTGTTTAGATAAAATCCAACCATCCCATTAAACATATAATTTGTAAACACGTGATTAGTTGGCAAATGAAATAAAAATAAATCTGTCTTATTACCTCGAATGGTAGCAGAGGGTCTTTCATGGATCTAAACAGTTGTTCCTTTTTGGGTGTGAACACTTCGGGTCTATCCAGCCATAGTAGGGTACAAGTCAAGTCCAAACATCAATTACATAAGAAATGAAGAATTAAAAAAAAAAACACACACACACACACACAACAAAGATCGAAATTTCCCACTTCGATTCAAAAACGTATGAATAGTTTCTCGATTTTCGCTAATAAAATTAAGGAATAAATAAAGAACCGAAACACCAAACAAAAAAAAAAACAGAAAAGGATATTCCTGAGAGTCTTGTTGGTGGAAGGATCATGGACTTGGATGGGCTTGATTCCAAGAAGCAATGTCTCCAAGCCGGCGTCGATGAGGTGATCAAACGACTCAATTTGGTGCCTAAAAAGCTCTCGAAGCTCCTCCAGCGAGTCCGCCGCTCCCGATTTCCTCCCCATTTCTTCAATCCCTGCTGTTCAAAACCAAGGCCAGAGACAAAGATATACATGTGTATATATGTATATATATATATATAATAAAATTCTTTAAAAAGACATATAATTCGACAAAGCATATTTTTTTCTTCAAGACCCGCAATTCAAAAAGTAAAACCTCAAAAATTCAGTGGCAATTTCATCCTGTTCAGATATCACCAAACAGCTCATACGAACACACACACACACACACACACACAAACCTGGGTGGTGGGAGATTGTGTTTCAATAATTTAGATTTAGATTGATGCAAAGTTAGGGTTTTTCTTTTCTTCTTGATGCAAAGTTAGGGTTTTTCTTTTCTTCTC
>NW_010367838.1:115295-211202 GCF_000414095.1 Morus notabilis
CTTTCCCTTCTTTCGGAACGCCCAAATACTTGGGAGAGTTCACACAAACAGAGGCTGAAGATACAAGTTAGGGTTTAGGGTTTAGCTCCGTTGTTGTTATTAGGTTTTTAGAATATTTGCGTCGTAGGTTTAATAAATTGCTATAAGGGATTGTTCTTTTAATTTTGACAAGTTACTCTTTAACTTATAAAGGATTGTTCTTTTATAATAAAATTTTAAAAAAATTTAAACTCGAGTTATAACTTTATTAAGTTTATATTTTTTTATAAAATTTGAGTTTAAACTCGAGTTTAAAATTTGAGTTTGGAACTAAATCTCGAGTTCAAATTTCTCTTTTAATTCGAGTTCATAAACTCGAACTCAAATTAATGAACAATGTTTTTTTTATTCTTAAAAATATCATAACTTTTTCGTTTTAATTTTGATTGAGATGATTTTTTTCTATGCATTCACAACGAAAAAATGAATAAAATTCCACTCATATACCCTATTAAAATTTTTCATCACCATTGAGTTTTTATTAAAATACTATCTAAATACAAATTTAAGTTTTGACTCATTCAAACACAAACTCGAAAAGATTCTCAATTCAAATCATAATAATGTGCACATCTAAACACAAACTCAAGTTACAATTTCAACTCAAGTTATAACTCAAACTCAACTTAAGATCATCACTCAAGTCACTCTAACTCAAAAATGCAAAAGAACAACCCCTTATTATAATGTCTTATTTCAATGACAATTGTGTTAAATTAGTGTTAAAAAAACATGTATAGTAAAAAAATTTAATATTTCAATTTAAATGTAATATAAAATATTTCAATATATCAACTTTTAGTCCCTTAAATCTAATAAAAAATTTAAGTAAATTTAAGTTAAATAGAGCATTGTAACAAATTTATAAACTCGAGAATAACTTATTAAAATTAAAAATTTAGGAGTAATTTACTGAAGTTATGCCAAAAACCTTTATTATTATTATTGAGAAAGATTCTACCGTAGGGCACAACTACTTTTCCCTATCAGTAGGATATAATCTAACGATGAGCAATAAATCTTAGTTAGGGTCCAAATAAGTTAACATGCTCTTTTTATATTTGATTAGTTGAAGAACATGCAATTGGGGAATAATTCGTATATAAGTTTTAATTACCGCGTTACTATTAAAAGTGTAGAAAAAATGAATACAAAATCTCAAAAAGGAAACTAAAATTTTAAAAAAAAACAAAGTTTAAGGTTATTAGCCAAAAAAAAAAAAAAAGAGACTAAAGTGAAGAAATAATAAAAAATACAAAAATAATCAAAAATAGATTAAAATGAAGACATAACAAACACGTGTTATGCACGTGGAGAGTAATCTATATTAAGCTTTATTTACCCTATTACTATTAAAAATATACAACATATGAATACAAAATCCCAAAAAGAGACTAAAATTAAAAAAAATAAAGTTTTAGGGGAAGTAGCCAAAAAAGATTAAAAAACACTAAAATAAAGAAATAATAAGAAAATTAAAAAAATGAGTCAAAAAAAAGCCTAAAATGAAGAGATAAATAAGTTTTAAGGCAAAACGAATAATAACGAAAGGAAAATAAAATTTAAGGACAAAAAAAAAGGTCAAAAAATGCTCTAAATAATATGATCCGCAATCGATTGAATAAAGTTGGGCACTTTATTCATATTAAAATTATTACGTTGTCTACTTCTTAATGGAGACGGTTTGTCTTGGTCGTCAGATGTGAGGCTCCATGGGTAGAGACATTAATATAGTTCTTAATGGTGGAATCTTTATTGTTTCGGACCAAAATTGAATTGTTTTAATTAATAATTCTGTTTAAATAAAACAATTCATTTTTTATTAATCATATGTTATCATCTTAAACCCGTATACTTGACTTGTGCCTTTTGATGTGCTAAAGGGATACATCTTGATATTGTGTAAAGGTACTATTATCGGTACATTGGGGGTATGACTCTTGTATGCATAGTTTTATTACTCATAAATAATGAATCCATAGCTCTTATTAAAAGAGTTAATAATATCATTTTATGGAATTATCTGGGGATTGGAAAACATAAGCACTCTACCATTATACTGGTTTGTGTTATCTAATGGTTTACTATTTGTATTGATATGAATAGTAGTTTTCTGATGGAGTGATAATAAAACATAAGATAAATATAATTAGAAAGGTAAAACGGAACTTAACATCAAGTCGATTATAAATATCATATAGGGATAACACATAATATAATAAAATTATGGACAAGAGCTAATTACAGTTTTATAAATATACTGTATTGATCGACAGTGCAACTCTAAATTTTTAGTATAGTAGCACTAGAACTTCTAATCAATTAAACATGATTGTAATTTGTCTATTCCTTTTGTTCTCGATTGTAATCCATTTTGTTTGCTTTAGTTTAAACAAAACAATATAATATTTTTTCTAATTTACAAATCAACAATCAACTATACTATCAATGAAAATTACTTGTGTCCATCGATAAAGACATTTCCAATTACTTTGATAATAAAGTAAAATACGTACTATTTTAAGACACGAAACCTGTCAAGAATAAATATCTATTGTAGTTATTAGCACTTTTGATATAAAAATGCTGACTTCGTCACTAATTTTATCTATACTTAGTAGTAAGCTTATAGATGTGGACCAGGATGATTAAGGGAATTAGGGGGAGAAATAGAAGAATAGAGAGAGAAGCTGATGAAGAAGAGAAGAATTTTAAAAAACTTCTAATTGTGATCTGCATCACTTATCTCTCTATAGTTTTGGTAGTTTATTTGGTACTTTAAAAACTCGCAGGTCTTTCTTCAAAAAGGTGTTTTTGACTGTTTTCTTGGATGGACATTCTTTCTAGTCTGATATCAAATGGCAACAGCTTTTGAAATTAATTCAAAGTGTGGCACCTGCAGATGATAGAGATCACTTTAGGATGTTTGATATGAAGATTCGTGCCATAATTCGAATTATAATTCGTGGATTGTTACAGTGTTTTTTCTCATAAAAAAAACACATAAATTGAGAATGGTTATGAATCATGATTCTAAATCTATGAACCAAACGTTTTCCCACCAGACATTTGGTTTATGAATGAGTTGGACACGACCCTAGTGTGGCGAGTTAAACCCGGATCAGCATGGGTTCAGGTCGTATTAGAAATCACATCTCATGTTCAAAGTGGGTGCGGGTTTGGGTTTTCCCGACTCACAGCACGCTGAACCCGCTGCATTTGTGCACTGATACATTTTTAGAAAATATTTTATACATATAATTTGTAAGGAAACATTCTTGTATTAGGAAAAAAAAGTAGAGTAATATAAGAAAGAAAAAGAAATTGAAAAACTTGGATACAATTACAAAATACAAACCATACATAAATCTAAGCGACAAAAGTACCGAACGAAGTAGGCTTTTCTTTTTTCCTTTTTTTTTGGGATATTAACAAGTACGCCTATCATATCTATTTTTAGATATATAAATTACATACATAGTTGTCTGAATTGAACATTATTCCTAAACAAAATAATAAACGACATTTCTTGTTGCTTGGTTCTCTTTTTGGGATTCAGCAAAACCTCAAAGCAGCTTCGAGCTCCTTCTCATCAGCACAATTATATCCCAACAAGTACGCTCTGGCTGCAAAGTTCACATGGACAACATTTCATGAGATCTAAACACAATCACTCGTACATTTTAAGGAAATAAGTTGCTCTCATAAAATAGAGTGAAAAAAAAGAGATACCAAAGCGGCCGGATCCCATAAATGGTTCCGCCTCATCTGTACCACCACCTTGTTGCTGTTCCTGAAGTTTTGCAACGGAAAGAACAACCAACTATCAATAAGAAAATTACTACCTTTCTAGTTCATGCATGGTTTTTGTATATATAGCTACTGTTGATGATTTATAAAATGCTTCTCACTCATAATGACAAAAATCCTACAACTACTTTTTAACTTTTCAAAGGGAATAAAATGGAATTTAATCAAATTGTTAGCAAGCGGAAATTCACTCACAACATCCGGCTCCATTTCAGCTGGTGAGAGTAACCCGTCGAAACAATGCCCGGATATTGTACACACTAAAACCTCGTTCGTCGGATCCATAACAGCTTCTCGGCATGTATCATCACAAACTAGAAATCGAGAAAGCAAACATAAACATAGAAAATTAAGCGCCAAAGTTTCTTCGTCATGAGTATTAACAGAAGGCCATTGACAGAAATGATGTGTACATATTCTTCTCTAGAGACTCGTACCATGAACATGTCCGGTCTTCTCGCAAACAAATACATCTCCAATTTGATAGTAAGAACACGTTTCTCCAGAACAAGCATGATCCATAACTACATTATCAGTCAGTCCTCTACTGCTTTTCCACATAGACACTTGATCAGCTACTGTCTTGTCAAGGATTATGCGGTCATCAATCACCACCTTAAACACGAGGAAAAAAAAAAATTAGATCGTTCTTTTCCCATGATTGGAAATTCCTAGTGCAAAAGTGAAGATGCTATTTGCACCATAGAGTAGAACCTGGACAAAAGACGACTGCATTTTACATATGTGGATTGACCAGACTGAGTATATGGTGCAACTGCATAATTCTTTAGGAAATGAATTCTCCTATTTATTGCCTTTTTTTTTTTAATTTTTGTTAGGAAACTCTGAACTTTATTAAAGGTAGTAATTAAGAATTTGACACCTACCAGCAAAAGACTTATGTGCAAATACAGGCGTTTTTGTTGGTCAATCATTATTGAATTTTTTAGAAGAGTGGAAAAGTTTCAACTCTTGAGCAAGTGGATTGAATAACCTACATTAAAGGCAAATCTTCCGCCCTTCTTTATAGATTACATTTTGAATAACCTACTTGAATTTTTTTCTTTTTCGTGGCCTTCTCATCCAATACTTTTCCATAAAAATCACTTTTCTCATATGCTAATGTTGCATTATTCTTCTCTAATGTGTCCCTACTTAACTAAATTTTTTTTTTGGTTCTTTAAAGTATTACTACATCAAAAGTGATTCTCAAAATACTTTTTTCTTGTTGCTCATTAAAGTAAGTTTTTTCGAATTTATTCCCACTTAAAACATTTTTTCTTTTCTCTAATGAACAAAGTGTTGAAAACTAACACTTCGTTTAGACGAAAGTGGTTTTCTTTCTTTTTTTTTTTTTAATCCCTCCAATCATACTAGTCATTTCATGTCTTTAGACAAAATGGCAAATGATTTAACCTTCTTTTTTTTAGCTTTTCTCCACTCCAACCATTAGCTAAATGGTTAACTATTGCGAAGAATGCATTTTGCATTAGCCAAATATAGCTAGCAAAAAAGGGCTAGCCATTTAATTTTTTCTATTATTTTATTCTTTCAAACAGTAATAAATGCAAGGTTCAATAAACTTATTTATATTTTAAGTTTAATAGATACTAAAACAATCTATATTCAACTAAAATAGGAAGTATGGTTAGAATAACTAACCCAAAAATTGCTAGCTAAAATAACTTTCTAGCTATTTCAGCTAAAATTTAAAGAGTCCTCTTACAAATGCTCTCACTAAGAGCCAACTATCAGGGCCCTAACATAAGGCCCGCCCCAGAGAAACACCTTGTCCTCAAGGTGTTAATCAATATTGAAGTTTAAAGAAAGTGTATCCCTATAAATGCGGTGTTATATGTACACGATTGAGAGAAAAGACCTGCGCATGAGAGACATGAGGCAATCGTCGTTCCTTTAAAGTTGGATATTACATTACATTATATATAATATTAGTTGGTGTGGGGAGGGATCGGAAAAAAGACAGAATAACATGTAATTGAAAATGTAAATGAAAAAGAAAAATGTGAGCAGAAGAGTAAGTGCATGCAGTAACCTGTGAAGGAAGAGGTGCTTGGCTTCTCTTGGCAGCTTGCATTTGGATGTAATACTCTTTAAACTCAGCCGGACAATTCCTTACAAGTTCCACCATGTCCTCTTCATCACGCTGCAACACACGAAAACACAATACAATTCACGTTTCAAAGTTCTAACACAAAAGAAGAAAATCCTCCCCACAACGTCATAATCTTTAACTCGAACCAAGGCCAAATTGTAAGTAGAACGAGCTATTGCTTATATATATATATATATATATATATGTATGTATATATGTATGTATGTATAAACACGTATATTTATATAAATGGTGAGGAGCTCCCACTAGATTATGAAGCAATGAAAACAAGTTTCGGACTAGAAAGAGCTATTGCTACAACTCGAGCTATTGATTGTGCACTACAATTGGCTTGTTAAATTTGTATACAAAAATTTTAAACATGAATAATTTATTTATTTTTAGAACGGAGAGAAGGACCTGAATATAAAGCTTTTTCCAAGGACATTGACGCAGTTTGTTTGAAGGAGGCAAAAGACCCCATCGCATACAATACCTACAGAGGCATAGTCGAGCTTTTTATTATAATAGTAACAACAACAACAACAACAACAATAATAATAATAATAAATTTGAGAAGAAAGAAAAGAAGTAAAAAACATTGGAAGAAACTGACAAGCGACGCCAGAGGGATTCATCGGAGGCTGCGTTGCTTAAGAATCTACAAACATGTGCGCATGCAACCAGATCCTTCAATCCAAACAAATAAATCTTAATAACAAAAAATCTATCTATATATATATATATATATATTTAAAAAAACAAAAAACAAAATGCAAAAGTAAGAAAGAAAGAAACCTCAGAAGAGAGGAATTTGAGGATGTGAGGAAAGAGTTCGGGAGGGATTTTACTGAAAATTCCCGATTCAATTCTCCTCCATGAAGAACCCGAACCCGAACCCGATTTTCCTCCTTCTTCTTCTTCTTCTTCTTGACGGCTTTTCTTTGCTTTCGGCTCCTCTTCTCCTTCTTCTTCCTCCTAATACACAATCAATTTTGATTTCTGATTATTCTGAAATGTGAAAAACAAACAAGGTTGTTTTTTTTTTCTCTTTTAGGAAACGTACCTGGTCCGAAACGTGGGAGAGAACCTGGGATTCGAGGAAGTGAGCCAAATTCTGATCTTCCTCGTCTAATACCGTCACCATCGCCCTCTCTCTCTCTCTCTCTGCCTGGAACTACTGGTTTTCTCTTTCCGATTTCCCAATTTCACAATTCAAACCCGCCTAATCCTTCGCGATCGGGTCGGGTCTGCCCACCAAAAATATATCGCTTCTTTCTAATCGCCTTAGTGCCTCGCCCTCGTTTTTCTTCTAGCCTTGTCGTTTCTAATCTCCAGCTCCTCCATTAAAATAAATAAATAAATAAAATTATTTAACACATTTGCCCCTAAATTTGAGTGATTTTAGGAACTTAAACCCCTTTCAACTTATAAAATTATTGTAATATGTTTTATTTTGATTATGATTATATTAAATTAGTGTCAAAAAAAAAATTCGACGAAAAACTCTAATATTTTAATTCAAATGTAATACAAATATTTCATTTTCTCAATTTTTAATCTCTTAAATTTAATAAAAAATTTGAACAAATTTAATATGATCAGACACATTACAATAATTTTACAAGTTTAAGAGGTTGATTGTCAAATTCAAAAATTTAAGAGACAACTTATAAAATCACAATAAATTCAAAGAACAATTGGGCGAAAAATCTAAAACTAAAATAAAATAACTTTCAAAAATTTAAAACATTAAAAATTAAAAAAATTAAAAATTAAGGTATCATTCGCTTCGTAGATTTGAGTTTTTAATTTGAGTTAATATGTAACATTTTTTGAGAGCTTTTAACTGTAGGAGAAAAAGTTAGATGTGACATTTTTTTAGAACTTTTTACTGTAGAAACTTAAAACTGAAAATTCGAATCGGTGAAATGAACGAGACCTAAATGTAGTATTTGCCATGTTTGAAGATGATTGGAAATGTGGGTCCCACAAGGGCATTAAATTTTCGTTGTTCCAAAATTGCCCTCATCTTTGTCCTTTTATTTTGGCTCTTGGAGTCACCAGACCTAAAATAACAGTTTGACATTCAAAAAAAGAGAGAAAAAAAAGGCAAGCGAGAAACCGTCTGAGGAGAGAAAAACCCTAGAGCGACCATTCATTTCTCACGTTATGGAAACACACTATTCATGTCTCTAAAACCAGGCTCTCCACATCGCCTCTCATTCAAAAATCTTGCTAAGAACCCACGTCCGTTGAAGGAAATCCTTACCATCGCATAAGTGACCCATGATATCCGATTTATTCGTAATTTCAACCCGCGCACTCACCTACTACGTGGAGGGACATCTGGCTTGAGACGAGAAAAGGTGGCGCGGTCACACCCACGACGGAGAGGGCCGACGGTTGAGACGATGAAACGTGGGTGAGATAGTGGTGCCGACACGCGGTGAACTGACGAGAAGGGTCTATAAATATGAGCTAAGAGGGGGTGATGAATGGATCGAATTCTCTATCGTTGAGCCGTTACTCTTCAAAATTGTACTCAGAGAGTTTGTGAGGATTTGAGTGTGCACCAAAACGTTCATCAATAAAAATCATATCCAAAGTTCTTGATCTTTCCTTGTTTGCACTTTATAATTTTGGTGTTTTCTTGTTATTTTGATTCATTGGGACTGGGTTTCACGCTTAAAACTTGTTTTCTTGGTTGTGGGCGGAATTTCACCGTTAACAGAGAGTTCAGCAAACCGTCGTCTAATCTTTTAACGACGATTAAAAACCGTCGTTAAATGCACGATTTGTATTAGTGACGGGGGCATTTTTAATCTTATATATACACATATATATATATTGAAGGTGTTTGAATTAGGGTAAATAGTTGAGGAGTATTTATGAAAATAATTTTTTATTATTTATATAGCTAGCTAGCAAGCATTTTGATCATTTTTCTTCCTTTTCCTTTTTTATTTCTTTCCTATTTCCTATAAGCATAATACGAGTACTCTCTACCCATCAGACAGGTTTTTTTCTCATCTATTAGACGTGGATGTCCACTGCATCATCTGGTCAATATTCCTCAAGTGATAAACTATATATGTGTAAATGAGTTTTCAATATTTAATTTTCGTTGCCGGCTGCACACCAAATATAAAAATTTAATCACGTGACTTATAAAAATATATTTAATCTCATTAGTTTTCATTTTTCTTAATTATTTAATTTATTATAATCTTTTGTTCAATATCACACCATTAATAATAATAACTTTCAACGAATAAATATTAAAATAATCATTAAAAACAATAACCACACATGGGCATTACATCAATGTCACTTTTCTTTTCGGCCATGGTATATGAAACTCAAGCCTTTCTCTTAATACCTACCACAGCCCGCATGTGAGCCCTTTCCTTTTCTGATGTTTACGCACTATCCTAAACCAAGCAATTGGCTTAATTATATATATTTCTGGGGCGTTGTGATTTTTTTTTTTTGGCAATCGTACATAATCAGTGAATGTTTCACTTACCGTAAAATTGAACAAGATGAATGATTATATATATATATATATATATATATGTGTGTGTGTGTTTGAACAAAAATAAATCGCCGTTCTCTCTTTTACTCTTTTGATTATCTCTACTATACATATACAAGCATAAGGTATTCATGCGCCTTTGTAATGATCGATGGCGATACGTTATTAGAAAAATCATCGTCTAGATATATTATTGTTTTTAACAGTCTGATATTAATCTGCCAGTTTTAGTAAATTGAGCAATTGACTAAAAAAAATATGACAATTAATGAGATGAAATTCTTATCATATTATCACATTTCTATTATTTGATAGTAATCATTAATATAAACGGTAAAATTAAAAATTAGTTCAATTCGGCAACTATATAATCTGACAAATATAATTTATTTCATATACATGTATAACACTTAGTTTATTCAAGTGTAACACTTAATATTACATGTGTTGAACTATATTGATTAAATGCTATCTTAGAGCAAAAGAGTTAGATTTATCGGACTGGTCTGGTGTCATATTGGAGACAATTTCATATATATATATATATATATATATATATATAATATACTATTTGACGCATGCACTTGGAGTTGCAATTGGAGGGGCAGTAGTGGTACTGTTAATGGACATTGTGTGTGCATGTTATGTGGTTGGGAAAGTCCCCACAAATACTAGTTAAAAGGCAATTCCAGGAACATGTGCTCATTGGCTTTACTTTTTTTTTTTTCCCCACTCACCTGCAAAGTTTAGAAATGGAACTGCATATGTTCTTTTCCTTTTCTCTCCTTATCATGAATAATATAACTTAAAAAGAATTCAGTTAAAAAAAAAAAAAAAACTTAAAAAGAATAATATTCTCAAAGGCAACACAACTTGCAAGTTGTATTGTATTAATCTAAATTACTAGATAAAAAATAAAACCCATCATGATCAAGGGTTTATATATATAGAGGGAGAGAGTTAAAGAAAAAAACTCAAAATTAGTCCACCTAACTAACTCAGTAGTGATGATCATGATCACAGCATGATATGATTATTAGTCCTCATTGAGATTGGAACAAGATGCTAGTGTACAAAAACTCTTGATCATGAAATATAATATCGGGTCATGAGTGAATTATTATTATATGTAAATTACCTTAACCGTACTCGCTGGAGTGCAAGATAAGCAAGGAAGCGGTAACCAACCAACATGAGGGCCATAATGAACACATCCATCCACAAATTGCGCAGCCCCATGGATTTGACTGCCGGGAAGTCGGCGATGGGGCACCACACGCCCGGCGAGCACTCATAATAATCGTCGTCGTTGTATTGGACACCAAGCAAGAGTTTGTAACAATAGTAGCTGTAGCTCAAGTACTTGAGCCACACAATGAAGGGCGGGATCTGCTGGACATAGTAACCGCCTGCGATGAGGAAGACGAGTGTGGTGACGGAGGCTAAAGTGGTGGCTTGTTTGATGTCCATAAGGATGGCGCCGATGGCGAGGCCTAGGCTTTGGGAGACCAAGACATTGTAGAGGACGACGAGGAGGGAGAGGATGAAGGTGATGGGGTCGGCTTTTAGGCCCCCCATCCAGTAGATTATAAACACGAAAGCGGTCGGGAGGGCCAGCTCCAGAGGCAGGTCTCCGATCGTTTTCGCGAGGAAATACGACGAGAGGCGGTACATTCCGGAGGAGCGTTCCTTCATCAGCATTGTTCTTTCCTGTGGGAATGTGAATACCGCATTGTAGAGAGGGTAGAATCCCCAAAATACCGAGAAGAAGAAGAGCAATGCTATCTGCCACACAGTTAATAATTTATGTGTCATTGTTACGTGCGTGTGACTAAAACAAGTCGCGATAATTGAAATTTTATTCTAGCGGTAATTTCACAAGAGTAATGCTATCTGCCACAATTAAATTTATGTCATTGTTACGTGCGTGTGACCAAAACAAGTCGCGATAATTGAAATTTTATTCTAGCGGTAATTTCACACCCGTTTATAACAACCATGAGGTGCATAAAGAAAAGGGCTAGCTAGTAACAAGAATTCATCAAATGTGTGATAGATTAAAGTAGTACTTTTGAAGTGTTGAAGTGTGAGTCACGATCACATTTTTATAATAGATATTGAAATGGTCATGCTAGTTGTGCTCAAGTAGTTCAAAATAATTTGAAGTTAATGCAGCAATTGGTTCTAACTGTAATTTTTACACCCATTATTCAATCTTAACATGACTTCAAATTCTCGCACTTCTAAGTTTAAAATACAAAAGGAAAAAAAAAAAAAAAACTAATTTAAAAATTCATGTTCAAATGTGTAAAAAAGTAGTACTACTTTTAAAGTGCTCCTAAGTGAGACATGAATATCAGTTTTTGATGATAAATTGAATAGAGAAAGAAAGAAAAAAAGTTGCGGTAGTTGACATTGAAATGGTAAGCGAGAGAAAGTTATGTTCTTACGCGGTCTTCAATGTGAGAAGTAGGGGTGCGCCACCAGAGGAGACCACCGAGGACTGCCACGCTTATGACTTGGAAAATCCTGAGCCGATTGAATGTTTCGTACCTTCTCTCCTTTATTCCTCTTTGCAACAACACTTTGAACTGGTGCCACCAGCTTGTGTACCATTCATCTGCTTTCACCACCCCTTTCTCTGTTTTATAACCTGCAAATTATATTATAGATATGTATTTATTAGTTATGTTATTTTTTTTCAAAAAAAAAAAAAATACAGGTTATTAATGCTAACTAGTCTTTTATCCATTTAAAAATTGACAAGGTTGGCATCATAATATCTTAATTAGTGTGAATCCAATTTGTGATTGATTTAAAAAGTGCAGCGATGATTATCACTACTTTCTATGCATATAACATGGTTTTTAGTAGTAATGGAAGGAGAAATTCTGAACTTACTTGAAGAAGCATCTTTTTTTGCATAACTACTGGTATTATTGGTGGCTGCTTCCGAAGTACAAAGCTGAGCTTTCAACCTCGCAGAGATATTCTTGTCATAAGCAGAAATGAGAGCCTCCCTCACCTTCTTCTTCTCTTGCTCCATGCTCTCACTGTGCTCTGTTGCGTATTTAAAATCGGGCCCAACACCTACAATGATTGTTGATCAATTGAAGTAAAAATCAAACTCAGATTCAGAAGAAAAGCAAAAAATATAATATGTTAAGGAGTAAAAGAGTTTAAACAAAATAAGTTTTATTTAATCTCTTTGAACCTATGGTATTATGATTGAGTTTGTTATGATATAGAATAAGAGTTAAGTACCGTTGGCTAGATCGAGCAAGAGGTCGGCGGGGTTGAGGGTGATGGAAGCGGAGAAACCAATGTCGGAAAAATAGTCCAAGGCCGTGGAAGCAGGGCCATTGTAGATTGGAGATCCCTCGGAGAGAAGGACTACTTTGTCGAACATATGGTAGAGGCGGCTGGACGGCTGATGAATGGTGGTCACAATAGTTCTTCCGCCGCTCGCCAATCTCTTTAAGGTGGTCAGTATCCACTGAGCCGTCGTAGAGTCTAAACCCGACGTCGGCTCATCTAGAAGCAACAAGCTTGGATTTATTAGCATTTCTTGACCTATGCTCACCCTCTTCTTCTCCCCTCCCGATATTCCCCGGAACAAAGGGCCTCCGATCATGCCGTGGCGGCATCTGGTAAGCCCTAGCTCGGTGATCACGCGATCCACGTGGCCCGCTTTCTCATCACGGCTCAAGCTCTCAGGGAGTCTAAGCATGGCCGTGAAGAGTAGGGTCTCGGTGACGGTTAGGTGGGGGTACAAGACGTCGTCCTGGGCAACAAATCCGGTGCGGCGTTTGATGGTGCCGGAGAAAGGGTGGCCATTGTAAGTGATTTTCCCAGATAACTTTCCAGAAAGGCGGCCGCCAAGAGCTGTGAGGAGTGTGGTTTTGCCACTGCCGGATGGGCCCAACATGGCTAATATCTCTCCTGGGCAAACCATGCCTGTTATCCCATTCAGAATGCTCTTTTCTCTTGTGGAGGGCCATGATGATGATGATGCACTGGTACTACTATTATTGCCCCAGCACCACCCACCTTTCTCATGTAGCTCATCCACTTTTACTTTGTACACCACCTCCTCAAACTGCCAACCCAATTTTTAATATAATTATTAGCAATATATATATATATATAAATTCTCTCCAAATAAGCAAAATAAATAAATAAATAATATGCTATATAACGTCTGGTACTATATATATATATATATATTTTTTTTTTTTTGTAGAAATTCTTGATGTATATGCTGAGACACACACACACACACACATATAGAGAGAGAGAGAGAAAGACCTTGAGAGTAATGGGGAACAAGGAGAGTTGTAGAAGAGATGGTGAATTGAGTTGAAGAGGATAAGCAAGGACAGGATCAGCAGTGGTAGTATTGGCAGCGGTTGTTGTGGTGGGTTCAGACATCTTCGGAGCAGGACCAGCTTCCTGATCAATATTAGTAATTAGTAGTAGTGATTGTGTCAGCTTCGGCTCTATAATCAAATTCTGGTTTATGCATTACACATCTCATTCAATACATAGATGCATATATATATATATACACACACATATATATATATGCAAAATGAGTTGGATATGTTTGGGGTAGTCCGTCAGAGAGTGAAGAGGGAGAGAGTAGAATTATATAGGAGAGAGAGAGAGAGAGAGAGAGAGAGAGAGAGAGAGAGAGACTCTGAAACGAGGATGCTCAGCTTCTCTTCAATGCCCACTATGGTGGGAAGTGGGAACCCACCGCCTTCCTTTTTCCCTCTTGTTAATTTATTCTTATCGAGAATTCTAAGATAAGGAATTATGAAAATTTAAAAAAAAAAAAAAAAAAAAAAAACTTTAATAAAAAGCTAAAATAGTTTTGAGATACACAGTTATAGTCGTACCAGATTGAGAAAAATATTACAATTCAACCCATTTTCTTTATTAAAATCTTTTGAAATTGTGCAATACTTTTTCCTATTCTTATGCTTTTAGTTATAACTTTTTTTATTAGCCATTGTTTTTAAATTACTGTACATAGAACTAACTCCTACTTTCCCGTTTATTGGCATCTTCTCTCAACTATCTCTTTTCAAGCTTGCAATAGTAGTAGTACTCTCATGAAAATACGTATATGATACATTGTATGAAATGGTTTTATTTTCATTTTTATACCGTACGTGCATTTTAAAGTCATCAAACAACTATATTCTTATATTATCTTCAATTCTTACCTTTTCTTAATTAATACTAGTGGAAGTACGTGTGTTGCACATATCCAGTTGTACTTAAAGCTTTTATAGCACAGATTATGTTTAAAATATAAATGAAAGAAAAATTTTACTTAATATATGTTTGGTTCATGTATTCAAACGAGATAGTTTAAATGAAAATTTAAATTTTTGTTGGGAAAATATTATAATAGAACTATTTAAATCGAGATTTAAACCCTTCTACCAAACAAGCTCTTAGAGATTTAAAGAAAAAGATTATTTGCAAATAATTTTTAAAGATGTGCATTTGCTTTATTTTGGCCATCGACGTCCATTTTTAGAGCTCTAACTATAATATTTATGATATATACAGTTTCCATCTCCTAGTTAATAAATTAAATATTCTTAGACAAAATGTAGCACAAGTATACCAGGTTAGGGTTTACAAGGAAAAATTGGTATGAAACAAATACTTACAAAAAATATATTCTAAAAGGAAAAAAAAAAATGAACTGATGACATAATTTGACTTTTTACTTTAAATTCTTCTTTTTCAAAACTGCTTTTTTCTATTCTTTATCCTTTTAAAACCCTTACGTATCATTATTGTCTTAGATTATTTTTTGGAAAGAGATATTTTTTTTAATTAAGTTACAATAATATGTTTCATAAACCATGTGAAATGTTGATTCAGTTGTTCGATTCAAACGAAAAAAAAAGTGTAAACATATACAAAAAAAAATGAAAGAAATGAACAAAATTTAACCGCAATAGAAGTCAGAATAGAGATCACAATTGGAGGTTTAAAAAAATATAAGAGAGAGCGATAAAGTTGGAATCGAGAGAAAACAAAAGAGAAACAGAAAAGGAAAAGGCATGAAAATATTGGGGGTTAGACATTAGGATAGATAAATTGAGCCAAAAATGAAAAAAAAAAAAAAAAAAGAAGAAAAAGAAAAAAGCAAGGAAGTAAAGTACTGGAAAAAAAAAGAGAGATAAAATAATAAAAAAAAACTACTGGTTCCAAGAGACAGTGGCGGATAGATAGAGTTAAAAAATGCAAATATAAAAATGTCGGAGTTAAAAAGAAAGAAAGATTCGAGCTGTTTTACAAGACCACAATAGACAAATGAAGCGAAAAAATAATAAAGCAAAATAAAAAAGGGCAAAAAAGTAAAAGGAAAAATTAGTAAAAAGAAAAAAGTTAAAAAAAAAAAACACTAAATGTAACTTATAAAAATAGTTGAGTTAAAAGGAAAGAAATATTCAAGTAGCTTTACGAGACGGTAGACAAATGAAGCAAAGAACGAAAGAAAATAAAATAAAAAAAGAGTAAAAGAAAAGATGCGTAAAAGGGAAAAAGGAAAAAAGGAAAAAAGGAAAAAGGAAAAAAAAAAAAAAAAACCTAAAACGGTCCGTTGAGGACGACAAAAAGGGAAAAGTAGAGCATATCAGGTCTTTATAAAGGTAGGAAATAGCAAATTTTGACTGAAAAGTCCTAAATGCCCTTGTAAGAATAATAAAAAAATATGAAAACTATAATAAAATAATAGTAAAAACTGTAATTGCAAGAAACTAAGGAGACGTTTGGTTCATGGATTAGAATCATGTGATTAGAATTATTTTTTATTTACGTGTATTTTTTGTGAGAGAAAACACTATAGCGAATCATGAACTATGATTTAAATTATGATTTGAATCCTCCAATCAAATATCCCCTAAAAGAACAAGAAAGAGCATAAGAGAAATATGAGAGACAAAGAAACTTTTTATTCTTTCTTGTAAGGAGATCATACAAGCAAACACCTCCTCTATTTATAGTCTAAGGATCATAACATGCAAAATTAAGTAGTCATAGGAGAAGGCATAAGTTACATGCAAAATTAAGAGAGGAATAATGGTGAATAATACACAATATTAAGAGGGGAAATAATGGGGTCTAAATGAATGGTTTAATATCTATATAGGTTATAGAATATCAAGATATGACATCCAATGTAATTGATTTACAACAAAAACTTAATAATCAAGATAAAAAGAAGGATTATTTTGAAGGATATTTAGGTCTTTCCATGATTAAATACAGAAAGAAAAGATTTAAGATGAATTTGTTTTGTAAAGGTTTGATACCATTCAAAACATAAGGTTTAATTTAAAAAAAAAATACAAATGACAAAAGTTTAGCTATACATATTTAAAAGAGTCAAGAACATGATTTTTAAGGAGGCTATTTATTGGCTTTTATGTAGGCTCCATGTTGCCTCCTCTTTCTTTCTTTTTTTTATTTTTTTTTTTTACTTTCTCTCTTTTTTTTTTCTATTTTTTGGCTTTTTTTTTTATTTTTCTTCTCTCTTTTTTTGGCTATTATTTTTTTTTAATTTTCTCTATACATCTAACAATATATAAAAGAGTCAAAAGCTCTATTCTATTTGGCAACCCCTCCACTTACTTCTTTTTTTCTTTTTTCTTTTTATTTTCTTGTATTTTTTTACATTTTAATTTTTTGTGTGTTTTTTTAAAAAGATACTGTTCCTTTACTTTTATGATAGTAACCTTTTTTGCATATGTTTCTATTTATTTTTAATTAGTTAAAATATTTTTTTAAATGTGTCCTTACTTAATTTTTTTAATCAATTATTATCTTTACACATATTTATTTTTAAAATAAATATAAAGATCTTTAAATTATTATATAAATGACTTTCTTATTATTAAATAAATAATAAATTTTTTAAGTGTTTTTAACACGACAATACATATATATCACGTTACAAAATTAATATATATGTCTCATTCATTTCACCGATTTGAATTTTCAATTTTAAGTTTCTACAGTAAAAAACTCTCAGAAAATATCACATTTAATTTTTTCTGCTACAGTGAAAAGCTCTCAAAAAATATCACATCTCAGTTCGAATTGAAAACTCAAATCTATAAAGTGAACGAGGCCATAATAAAACCAGCCGATCTGACATTTAATGAAAACTAACTGAAAAATGATGCTGATGATGATGACCGGTTAAAAGAACCTTCAATAATAATTAATGGTACGATAAAATAAAGGCAAATTAATCTGGGCCACCTTTTTTCCTTTTCTTTACTCGGCTGCAACTTGCAAAATAATGACATTAGGATCATTATCTTTACCGTCTATATAATTTTGTGATGCCCAGAGATATAATTTTGGATAGGCCATTAATATACATACAATATGTATATATAAGTCATTTTTGCAAGGCTAATTAATTTAATAAAATTTTGTACTCCACATTCAAATAAAAATTGATAAAATTGAATACATAGGACACTGATCATCTAGTGGACAATTATGGTGCTTCCCACCATATATCATCCAAGCATGTAAAATATACTGAACTAATAATTACAATAGCTCATTTACTTGTCAACATATCTTAGGGTATATAACTAATAATTATATATTAACGGCAAATAATTAAATATAAGACAATACATATAGTTTAACCATTAACGAGCTAGCTAGCATTGATGCTAATTACTTTTGAAGGGTTAAACATTTATCTATATATATGAACTTGTAGAAATTAATAATCATTTAAAGCAAAATTGTTAGTCAAACATTAAAAATAAAAGATTCTCCTTTCAAAAATAAAAATAAAAATAAAAGATTGAGAGATGAGATTCGCACAAACTTTTTTCTAAGTTTTCTAGGACAATGACGTGTGTAATTCGGGGCTTATAAGCTTATAATTAGGATGAGACCTAAGATTATAGAAGAAAAAACAATGTTAAAGGAAGCAGCTTATTAAGAAAGACAATTAGAGGACGTTTGGTTGGAGGATTCAAACCATGTGATTTGAACCATTTTTTATTTACGTGTATTTTTTGTAAGAGAAAATACTGTAACGAACCACGAATCATGATTCGAATCAAAGAACGAATCCCTCTACCAAACATCCTCTTAATTTAAAACCAAAAAAGCATCTTCCACATATTCTCCTCGCCATCTCCTTTTGCATGTGCCTCGCAATCTGTACTATATATATATATATTTTTTTTTTTTTTTTTTTTCATAACATTTTGTCATCAGATATGAAAATTATCCTATAATATAATATAATTTTAAAAACGGTTAAATTTTTATTAAATATATAACGCATAATTCTCATTGTTTTTTTTATTAAGCCTAAACAAACCTATATTGGATCGTAATAATTGTTTCAATTTTTTTTCTCTTTCAATAAGTTAATATTAAATAAGAAATATTATTATTATTCTTGTCGTTGTTGTTGTTACTGTTGTTATTCATGTTTCTTTTTTTACCCCTTATAAGTGCATCCTTTTCCATCCATTGGCAACTATATGCACATGGCATTGAAACTTTGCAAATGTATGTATCAGTAATCATGTTGTGATCATTACTGAGAGACCACAAAGAACATATCCATTCCAATATTGTTAGTTATTTACTTCAAAATAAAATAAAATATTTACTTTTCTATATCAGAAAAAAAATATAGTAGTGGGCGTTATTTCCTTTTCATCAAATTCTACTAATTTCGTATTTACTTGAGTGGGCGTTATTTCTCTTTTATCAAATTCTACTAATTTCGTATTTACTTTTTATTCTAATATGATTTTTATAATTTAATGTACAAAATTACACAATAATAGTAAGTATATCCAGTGGCGGATTTAAGTACAGGTAGCCCCCACTCAAATTTATTTTTAAAAAAATATTACTTTTAAAAATTTTAAAATTTTACACTTAAACCCTCACTGAAATAATATATGTCCACACTAAAATAAATATATATTTTCTTATATGACCTCACTGAAGTAAAAGGTTGGCTCCGCCACTATGGCTACTTATGGCTAGCAAGAATATACAAATTGTCATATATATATATATATATATATGTACATTAGTGGTCGGAAAGTGAATGGGAAAGGAGTGATGGATAGTATTCATAGATTTATAAAGCTAGCCAAGGTGAATTGAGTTGTCCAACGATCGAATCTCTAGTAAATTTATATAAAAAAAAAAAAAAAAAAAAAAGTGGAAAGAAAGGGTTAGCTTTTCCTAGTATTGCAAAATGATTCTTAAATTCTCTTTCTAAAATAAACATTAGTTTTGTCGGACTGTAGTTTTCAACATTCGTATCGCCGAAATTCGATATGACAATCGTATATTATCATTGCATGCTATTCTATCACTAATATTCAATTAAAAGTTGGACAGAAGTAAGATGCTAAGCAAAGTCTCTCTTCTTCTTTGTTTGCTTTATAATATCCTCTCGTTTTTCTCTCTCTCTCTCTACATTTCAAACATTATAAGCTGAATAAGAAAGACACGAATGATTAAAGGGAGAACCCATCTATCGGATTCCAATTTATGTCCATAAAAATTAAATGTTCTTTCGGTCTAGGCTCTAAGATAAGGGGTATATGGGTCCTCCCTCTAGTGCATTTATTTTTTTATTTTTGTATTCTTTTTAATGGTCTCAAAGACTTTAGGACTCTTTTGGCTAGCTAGTTGAAGTGCGCATAATGTTATGGTGCATTCTCTATCTATCCCAACTTGTGTGCGTGAATATATATATATATATATATATGTTTGTTAATATAGTTGTACAACATTTAAAAACTCAGTTGATATAAATGGTTTTTTAAGTTCTTCCACTACTAGTGTCCCCTTAGACCTCGCTTTATTGACATATAAATATTCTCTTCGATTCGCGCTTTTCTCATCTACGTTCTCTAGCTTCTTGATATATGCTCGGATTCTCTTCATTAATTAATTCAGTATTTGTATTTATCTATTTTAGACTTTGTGTAAGAAATTTAGACATGAAGCCTGTTTCAGAATGTGTCCTTTTATTTATGTCTCCTTTCACGTTCTTTTAATAATGCGTGGCACGCCAATTAAATTACCACGTCAATTAAAATATTTTTATCACATTAATTAAAAAATCATGACGTGACATTTTATTATTGTTGGAATGATACGGAAGATAACTAGAAAAAGAGGCATATATGAATTCATTCCTGCCTATACCTTATCAAAGGATATAGCTATATATATACCTAAATAAACTACTTTGGACGTGAAACTTGTGTACATATATATGCAATTTACATACATATATACTTGAGATTCTAATGGTTACTCCATTAATGTTTAGTATTTATCTGCGTGGTTACCACTAAGTTACAGAAATAAGTGCATATTTTTAACTATAATTGTTGACATGATAATTTTACATGACTACGTATATTAATTGCTATAAATTGTATTGGTCAACTATCCACCGTCTTTCTTATCACATAGTTAAAACAACAAAACCCTATAATAAATAAATATTAAAGTAATCATTAAAACCGCACCCTCTATAAATGTATTGTTGGACATTAAAATGCCTATAATAGTGAATGGCTCAACACTCGGATTTTTTTTGGAATAAAATCCATAAAAGAGGATCAAAGTATCATTTTGAAAATATTATGTAATATTTCCAATGTCTATATTGAGTGAAACAAGTAATTTACTCTCTTACCAAATTATGAGAGAGATACGTACCATGTTCTATACATGCTCCTTTATGATAAATATATGGCTATTATATATGTGAAATTTCTATCAAAATCTCTCTTTCTACTATTCCTCTGTCGAGTTCTTGAGTTGTGAATTTTTATGGTTATATGAGTATTACTGTGTAATAATTAATCACACACACCATGAGTAATTAAAAACACGACCATATTTGGACATGATGATGATTTTCGTAGCTATAGAGTATCATGAGGCTAATTCGTGACAATTTTTGTGCGATGTTAAATTGAATATTTGACCCAATTACACCACAGTAGATGCTTCTGAACATATATATTTGGTTTTTCTTTTTTTTTTTTCCCTTCATATATATAGACAACATGATTCGTATATGTATTTCGTATAGGTTCAATACACCTTCCCATTTCTTTTACGCTTGAAGAGTATACTGGCTTGGTAATTGATCTCTTGTAAAGTATTAAAGGGAGGGTTGTACCTTTTTGTGGATGACTTTAAAGGTTTGTGCATTTCGACTGATATTCTACATAAAGATGCTGTCGAATCATTGTTTCCAAACCCTAATATATATATATATATATATATACACTCCCTACGAACTTGTATATACATATTCATATAACCCGCAGAAACAATACTTCAGTCTTCATCACGAGTAAAAGTACACGGGAATGCATCTATGATTGAATTTTATCAACTAATTGACTTGAGAGAAGTCTGGCACCGGATTACAAAAATTTATTTCATTAATTGATCAAAATGATGATTAACAAGTTTGGTGTACTGTATTAAATCTCTATATTGTATCATTTTAATACAATGTGTAAAATGAATACAATACATATATACTTTTATATGTTTGTTAATACAGTTATTGGATAATTAAGTAATATAATACAATCTGTTACATAGGCTTCTTACGCACTAGGGTTAGGTTTGGACACCAAGCTAAGGGTCAAGGAACGACACGATGGTCAAGGTCAGGGATCGACACGTAAGTTTGGTCTCAAGACCAGAACGAGCCCGGTCCATGACCAAGAACATGGTCAGTATTTTAGACTAGCATTGAGGTTGGGGTAAAGGGTTGGAACCAAGGCTGGAATTAGGGACTGACAACAGAAGAGGGTTCTGAAATTGGCATATAGGGTTAGGATCTATGGATTTAATACCGGGGATCATATTAGGATCGAGGTCTAGAGCATGGATCGAGATTGACACTTGAGATCAATGAGAGGGTTGAGGTCCATGGTCGGGCTTTGGTAATGGGAGACCGGGGTCGGGTTTGGGATGCCACTAAGGTTTTGGTTGAGGAACGAGTTCGATGTTCGACACAACACTAGGGTGGGGTCTAAGATTGACACATAATGGTCGTAGTCTTGGAAAGGCACCAAGATCGGGGTCTTGGACAGGCACATTGTAGGAGGATTAGGGTTTGGTGTCGAGATCAATGTCGTGCTTTAGAATCAGGATTTGAATTGGTCCAGGCTTGACACTAGGGTCGCAATCCTGGACCAACATCAAGTTTACATGGTGGGACTGACAACGAGGTTAGGGTCCAAGAACAATATCGAGCTCGGGGTCTTGGACTGACACCAAGTTCGGGCTCTGGTACTTCAATTTGAGTCTAGTTTTCACAATTCATTTTTTTATAAACGAAACAAGATAGTGAGGATGGAAAGGAGTACTTCTTATCTTGGTTAAATTGATTATGGGAGAAAATACATCATTATTATATTTATCTTTAAAATATGTAAATATATGGAGTTTAGTTTTTGAATTCTTTGTAATTATCTAGGTAATTTCCTATTTCTTAATATTTGAATTGTAAATTACTTAGAATAAGATATCTTCTAATCTCTTTCTGTATTCAGTTAATTCAATGGAAAACGGTATTGCGTAATTTCCCAAATTCACTCTTTATCTTTTCTGATATTGACCATTTCTTGTACACCTAATAAACGAAACCAAAGGAATAAACGGGATGCTAAACATGATGTAGTAATATTTGAGTAGGAGATATAAAATATGATACTCGAAATTTTTTTCAAGAAGAAAATTGTAAACGTAAAATACTAATATTATATATATATATGTATATATAGGCCGTATTTGGAATTGATCCTGTTTTTATTTTTCACGTTTTTCAAAAAAAAAACTAAATCGTTTCCAAAACGGCGTTTGGGACAATAAAGACAAAAAACAGAAATGAAAACAATTTTTTTATTTAGTGTAAAATGAGAAAGAAATAAAAAATGATTTTTAGTCGTTTTTTATTTTTTATTTTTGTTTTCTCCTCTCTCGAGCACAGATATATATATATATATTAATAGGTTTTTTATATTGAAAATAATTTCTAGATAAAATTACCAAACTCATTTTTAAAAATAATTTTTATCTGAGATTGAAAACGTTTTCATACAAAAAATAAAATCATTTTAAAACGAGTTTCAAACGCGCTCATACATTCTTGTAGTAAGAAATAGACTTTGAAAATAATCAAGTTTGTAATGCTAACATGTTATGAGAACGAAATACAAATTCGTATAGATAAGGCCATGCCGATATTTGTATTTGGCAATTAAGAGCCCGTTTGGTTGGAGGATTCATTTTCTGATTCGAATCATAGTTCATGGTTCGTTATAGTCTTTTCTCTCATAAAAAACACACATACATTAAAAATAATTCTAATCTCATGATTCTAATTTATAAGGTTCTAAGAGTGGACTGCGAGTGTGAAAATTAATTAAAGACTCCTTAATACATCAAGATAACAAGTTGCAATAAATATAACCGTCATCTGATGACAAACAAAGAATAAAGTATTAATAGAAAGCACTAAAATTTGGAATGCGCGCGCGCAATGGGATGAGTGGAAGTTGTCGTTTTGTAAGTTTGAGATGGAGTTGGGAATTTGACACGTGGTACGCACTCCTACATCCTCGTTGGGAGGATGATATTGTTCTTTAGGGTGTCGTTTTGTGGGTTAGGCTTAGACATAATGGCTATCAAAGCGTGAAAAGGCCAAAGGTTAAATAATAATGAAATGTGAAGTGATATCCAAATATATAACAACTCAATAAATAGTTCCCTCAGAAAAAAAAAAACCCATAAATTTATACATACATATATACTATAGTTATGTTCATTTTACCGATTCGAATTTAAAATTTAAATTTTGTTACAGTAAAAAACTCTAAAAAATAATCACATTTAACTTTTTTACTACAGTAAATTTTTTTTACATAAAGTCACATTTCAAATTAAATTAAAAATTCATATCAATAAATTAAACGGTCTTATATATAACATGCACATGATCTCATCTCACTCACATTTCCCAAATCTCAAATAGTGTGAGGATTGATTTGGCATTTGGTGGAGAGAGGTTGAGGGAGGTGGCCCACCACTCATTTCATGGTCACTCTCTCTCTCTCTCTCCACCCTTTCCAATATTAAATCAATAATTTTTCATTTTTGTTTTTGTGTTTTTGTTTGAGTTTGGTCGATAGAAGACAATCCTTAGTCTTATATAACTCTCCTCCTGATTACTCCTATCTATTTGTTTAAAGCAAAAATTTACTAATGGATTTCCTCATCATTAGTCATTTTTCTCTCTTTTTCTTATTTATTATTTGTCAATTAAATTGTCGTTAATTTATTATGCGGACGTTAGGTCTCTCATAAACTATCTTATGAGATATTTATTTCTTGTATTCGTCTTTGATTTTAAATCATGATTCATGATTCTTTACAGTATTTTTCTCTCACAAAAAACACACATAAAACGAGAATAATTTTGAATCCACGAACCAAACGTCGATGTAATATTTAATATCTTAACTTTCTCTAGAGCTATCTTCCTCACTTTCCTCTCAACAATTGTCGTTTGCTTTTAGAGAAACGTAGTTGTCTCTTTGACCACCTATACACAGGAACATTAAATATAAAAATATATGTATACACATGTACATGAATTAATACTCTTTAATTTTCTAACCAATGCAAATTATTATGTATATGAATGAATGAGTATTATTGTATAGTACTCTTCAATCTAACCTAATTGGGTGAAAAAAAGGCAATGAAAATCCTTTATTCTTGGTTCTACATTAGTAAAGTTGTTTCATTACGGCAGACCCTTTTATCCTAGCTAGCTACCGAATTCACACACAGATACTATAATATACATATACACGTATGGTTTTAATAGTTACTCTAATATTTATCTATTAATGGGTATTATTATTTTAGCCATAAGATGTTAATTCGGCGGTTGTAATAAATTAAATAGTTGAATAAAAAAATAATGACAATTTAATGAAATTGGATTCGTATCACGCTAAGTCATTAAATTTCTATATTTATAGGTGACCACCGATGAAAACGTAACTATTGATATATATATATATATATATACATGAATATTTTTTTAATAGTTATATTTCCATTAGTTGTTACTATTAAATATAATAATTTAATGATATGACGTAATAAAAATCTAGTGTCATTAATTGTCATAAATTTTTTTGTCAACTATCCAATTTATTAGTACAACCGTCAGATTAATATCTTAATATTAAAATAGTGATACTCATTGATGAATAAATATTAGAGTAACTATTAAAACCACAACATATATATTATATATATTTCATAAAAATTATATATTTTTATATATATCTTATTATATATGATCGGTTGTAGAGTTCGTGTTAGTACGTAAACTGCAGTTCGATGAGATGTATTTCTGCTATAAAAAAAAGAAAAGAAAAAGCTATGTGATCTATTAGGTCAAGATCCAATTTACTATTGCAGTTCCATAATTTATATTATCTCTGGTTTGTCTTCTTCATTATATCTTCCATATATGTGCAGTTATGCAGCATGACATGTCATTCATTAGGACCCTTTTTAAATTGTTACATCCATCGACGTCGGAAACTATATAAGCGATAATAATATTAATATTTCAGATATATATGGTAAAAGGGGAAGTTAATATTTTCAATAAGAAAAAAAATTTTTGTATAATCGAGGTGTATGTATATGTAGCTGGTCCTACTGGATAAGTAGTTTGTTAAGACAAAATTAACGTGTGAATGTCAAATTTCAGATATATGAGTGAAAAAAATTGCAATGTTATTTTCTATTAAATTTGATAAAACTGTTATACTTTTTTTTTTTTAACAAATTTACCACAAAATATAACAAATTCAAAAATTTAACATTTGATTGTTACTAATTAGTATTTTAACATGTTCATTACAATAGTACCATTTTTTTAAAAGAATTTTAATATTAAAAGTCCATATCTATAAGTTTCAAAGCTTCATATTTGATAAAATAACATTACGTATTAGAGTACAAAATCGAACAATATATTAAATATGTTATTTTAAACTTTCTAATGACAAATTAATATTTATATCGGAGATGATGTTACGGTTAACCTCAACTCTTACTGAACCAATGTTACCAAAAGACTAAAGAATCCACTTGTAGGTGAGGATGATTTGATACACATATATACATATATATATATATATATACATATATATATATATATTAATCAGAATATTGGAAATAATGTGTATATCATGAATCATGATGAGCATGCTTGTGATCGTGAGAAACAGGTTATCACTATTGTTTTAGTGGAAGACCACGTTCTTCATCTTTTGAGCCTTGAGGTGGAGATGACCGCTCAACTGATTTCTGCGCCTCCGACTAACTCACACGTTAATAATTGTTAAATTGGCTAATACTATTTCTTTTTACATAATTATTACATAATTATTGTTTTCAAGCATACAGCTTAACGTCAATTATCAAATTACTAATGATGATGATCAAGCCACAATAATTAATTTCTAACTAGGCTTGTGACAGACTGATGATGTGGAACTTCCTTTTTTTTTTTTTTTCATTTTCTTTAAATCATTACAACCCGGAGAAAGCGCATATAAGTGATACTTGTTAAATATAATTTCGGTCGCATCCTTATTATGTATAATATGAAATTAAACTACCCAACTAGCTAAAGAGACCAGTAAAAAAAAAAAAAAGATTTATTATGAATGCTAAAAGACTGTCATTTAAAAAAATAAAAAAAAAAGAACACAATATCACTAGAAGGGTACACTCTTAGCGGTGGTTCACACAATTTGTAGAAAAGATGACCAAATTTCCGAAAAATAAATAAATAAAGAAGGGAAAAAAATGGAATTATTGCGTTTAATCATCAGATTAATTATAAAAAGAAGATCTTCTAGAAACAACATCATTGACTGAAGCTAAGACGCCTTTTCTCCAGTAAGTATAAATGATTATCTTCCTGTTCTTCCAAATTTGTTAATTTATAAGAATATCCATATGGTTAGTAGTCTAAACTAGAATCTTACCAAAATTAAAATCATTTCTGCCAGATATTCTCCAATATTTTATAAATCTCACTTTATCATAATTAAATTTTTTTTTTTTTAAATATAGTTTTGTCTTAGTTGTATTTGTGGGCAATCAATTCTTCAATAATGAAAATGATATGGGCAGGTGGAAGGCTATGTCAAGTGGGCAATGATTTGATTATAGGATTGAATTGAAAGTTAATGTAGATATATATATATATATATATATATATTAATAAAATATATAAGTGGCATGTATATTTAATGATTATATATAGGTTATGTCACTTAGGAAGTTGTCTAATGATAACATGAAGACGACACGCAGAGAAAAAGGAATGGAAGAGATCTCCCAAAAGTGATTGGCATGATACTCATGTTTCTTTCAGTGCCATTTTCTTTCTTCTTCATTCGTAGAGATGAAAAGAAAGGCTTGCAATTACGGAACTAGATATGACCATTATTCTCCTCTGGCCCTGCGCCATTATAACCTTACCACTCATTAGTCTACATTTATGCTATGCACCTACTCAGATGAACAATAATATTTACTTCTAGATGACGCGGATTTACAAACATCAAATATTACCGCGGTTAAAAACTGTCGTTAAAAGATGTGACAATAGTTTGTCTAATTGTTCATCATATTGTCAGTTGTAATGAATGTGTTTGAAATTCGTTTTAAAATGATTTTATTTTTTGTATGAAAATAAAAATGAAAATATTTTCAATCTCAGACAGAAATTATTTCTGAAAATGCGTTTGATAATTTTATCAATTGATTATTTTCAGTATAAAAAAATCCATTAATGTCTCTCTCTCTGCGCTCGAGAGAGGAGAAAACGAAAATAAAAAATGGAAAATGACTAAAAATCATTTTTCATTGCTCTCACATTTTACACTAAACCAAAAAATCATTTTTATTTCTGTTTTTTGTCTTTAATTGTGTCAAACATCATTTGTCTCATGTTTTCATTTTTTTCTCAAAAAACGTGAAAAACAAAACCAACTTCAAACACGGCCAATATGTCTATTACATTTACGACGGTTGAAAAACCTAAATCCTAAGAAATTCGTAAATGATAGAGTTTACATGATGGAGTTTGGCGAAGTAGTGGGCAGCGGCGACGAACAACGACGATGGAGAGAGAGAGAGGATTTTGAGGTGCATTCGGCGTCATGAGGATTTTGAGTTTTTATCATTGGCAAATTTGTTTGTTTTACAAACATTTAGATCGCACGCCTATTTTAAATGGAGTTTGACAAGAATTTAGGGGAAACCATCATCAAAAGGTTAACATTAGGTGACTATTTCTTAGAAACCGGCCGTCATCTAGTTTGTCGTGTGGACTTCCAAAACACACAAAGTCTATGGCATGTTTCTCAAATGCACATTAGAAAACTGGTAGGACATTAAAATGCTCTAAAACAAAGCTAGCATGGAGATTTCACAATTCAAAAATTATATAGCACATTACATAAGTTCCCTGAAAATAGGCGTCTAACGTATCAAAAAAAAGAAGAAAAAAAAATAGATGGGTCCGTAACCCTAAAAATAGTAAAACTTGAAACCCAAAACATAAAAAATTGGGGTTGTTCTTTTTTAGTATAACTTGAGTGTAGTTTTTGAGTTGAATTTGAATTATAACTTAAGTTGAAGTTGTAACTTAAATAAAGTTGAATAAAATTAAAATTTAAAAGAACGTAAACTTAAATAAAGTTGAAACTCAAATTATCTTTTTTTTTAATTTTTTGGACAAAAATTGCTCCCACGAAATCTAATTCCTACCGCCACTTGAGTCATTGCCTACCTCGTCATCAGTGTCGGCCCACTTTTTAGTTGTTTTTCAGTTTGTCAAGGTAAGGTTGAGTTACTTTCTTGAGTTAAATTCATAAATATTTTCTGAACTTTTTTTCTCTTTATATAATTAGTTATTGTAGTTGATTTATCTCATCAATAATCTCTTAACTCAAAAATTTCTCATAAATGATACATTTCTTAAATTTTTTTTATGAAAACGGTTGACTTTATCTCATAAAAAGTCCTTAAAGCATTTTCTCTTTATTAAATTTAATTCTTAAACTTAAAAGAAAAAGAATATGTCAAAATTACTTCATTTTTAAATAAGTGGATGTAAAAAAAAAACATTAAATATGAAAGTTGTACCAAAATTAGTCCCCAAACTAAAGTGACATATGAAAAATTTATGAGACCCCTTTTAAGTTTAGAGACTATTTATGAGATAAATTGACTAAAGGACTAATTGTAAAAAGATAAAAAAATTAACAGACTATTCATGAATTTAACTCTAGTTTCTTTTAGGATATTTTTTTTCTTCATTTTTTGTGTGATTTTGAAATTTACTTTTGCTTCGTGGAGATTAGGATGAGAAAAATAACTACGAAACCACAAGAAAACAAAATCGTCCCAACTGCGCACATCATGCGACATGGGGTTTTTTTTTACTTCGTGATTTAATTTGGGGTCTGATTAGCTGATTATATTTACTTGCGTGAGCGTTTAGTTTGGTTTGTAATTTGAAATATTAAAATAGCAATTAACCAAACCGCAACACGTAGGGCATGTTCTTTTACCTAACTCAAATCACAACTCAAACTTTTTATTATAGTATTTTCTCTTATAAAAATTCAAATTTAACTTTTTTACTACATTATTTTTTTCTCACATACTAAACTTTTTATTACAGTATTTTCTCTTACAAAAATTCAATTTTAATTTTTTTACTACAGTATTTTTTCTCACATACTAAACTCAAGTTTAAAAAAAGAACATACCCGTAATTTCTTTAATGTAGTTTTTAAAATTTTTCTTCAAGTAATTTTAATCCTGTCTATTTTAGTCAAATTTAATTGTATGATTTTTCCCCTTACAAGATAAATCTTGGACATATAACTCTTGAGGGAAAAGACCATGCACTTACACTAGAATACTTGTTATGATTCTATAATATTTGGATATAAAAATGAGTAATTTAATAAATATTAGATTCAAAGTAGATTATTTACAAAAAATGATGTATGAAGTAACTTGTTTGGTCTAATTCTAAATTTGATAAGACATAAAGCTTAAACCGTACTACTCACACCGCATCGTACTACATAAAGTTAGTTTTTTTTTTTGTTTTGTTTTTTTAAAGTTGAGTTGATGGGATTAGGCATTTTTCTTTTTGATCATTTAAAAAAAAAAATCCTTTAACCGCATTCTTGTTTGGTCTTGATTTTTAGGTCTAACAGCCCAAACCACAACGCACTCAACTAGTGGATACGTCAATTGTCACATATACGAGTTATTAATTTAGGTTTTTTTATTTTTTTCTCTTTTGCTTGAATATTAATTAGGTTTGTTTGGAATGTGTTAAATTGATTTATTACATTGTGTTGGGTTCAAAATGAAATTGGTTGTTAGATTTTAAAATTTGTTGTTGTAGAGGTCTGCAATTAAATTTATTTAGAGAGTCAATGAGTACTCTCAGGTGACGATCGCGTTGGTGAGTTGATTATAGTTGATTTGAGTTGATAGAACGTTTAAACGGGAACATAGAGTGTGAAAAAGTAAATGAACACATAGAATTATAATAGTTCATCTTCAATGTAAAAGTTACGTCCGTTATGGGGGTCTTGAGATTTCACAATATTTTGTCAAAAGTACAACACAATGAAGAAGGAGAATGAGAGAGAAAAGAGGAAGGGATTTAGAGAGAGAATCTAAAGAGAGAGAGAGTAAATATAAAGTGTGATCGGGTCTGAATCTTAATCCCCTATTTATAGGAGATGATATATAGTTTCTATTTTTTCTTGAGTTGATGCGCTGTTGATTGGAGAATGGGTAGTTTTTCTTTTTCTTCAGTTGACTTTCTCGTTCCTTGTTTCTTTATTTGGTTCTTGGTAACTTTTCTCTTCAATATTGATCTAATCCGTGCCTTTAATATTATATTTAACTAGTTTGGACTTTGTGGCTCCAAGGAGCATTCTTTCCTAATTCATTCGTGGTGGTTTCCACAGTTTCCTATCATCATACTTCTCCTATTGACGCTATTTCTTAAGTATATTTTGTGGTTAGTCAATTTCAGTCAACTTATTTCTCTAAATGTTGTCCGCGTGTATATTATGATTATGGTGTTGATTTTGACCCTAAACATATGTGAATTTAATTGTTGAGGTAATGAAATTGATTGCTAGATTTTAAAATTTGTTGTGAGTTTAATTGTTGATGAGGTTGTATAATGGTTTGGTTGTATTGAAATCGTAGATTTGTGTAATTGATTGTTTTAATTGTGGTTTTCAACTTTTAGTATATTTTTATTTAATAATGTTATTTATATTGTGTATTTCATGAAAAGAAGACTTCGAGATTATATGTACAAGCCTAAACACATTTTTAGTACTTTGTCAAGAGTACGAAATGATACATGCGTTCTCAAATAATAGTTTCATTATTCGAAAGAATATACTAAACACTTGAACAAATGTCCCATATGTGTTAAGTCAAGGTAAAAAAATGTAAGAAGTCAACAAATGGTATTAAGGAGTAATAGCGAAGTGTCAAGATTTCTACATGGGTATTTGGTATAAGGATTCGTGTCATGGTTTGAATTATGGTTCGTGACTCGTTACAGTGTTTTCTCTCAAAAAAATACATGTAAATCGAGAATAATTCTGAATCTATGAACTAAACGTCAACGAAATGTAATGTTGATGTGGAAAATATTTAACGACTTTCTTGTTTATAGAAACTTATTTGGGTAATAAGTGACTAGTTCAATACTAGATTGCCTCGTTTATATGAAGGTTACATGTTCATTACGATTGAAGAAAGGTAGACAATCAGTTTTCCTTCGCTATAGAAGATTCATGTCTAAATGTCATCGATATCACATACAAAAGAAGGATTTTAGTGGCAACATTGAAGAAAGAGACCCTTCTTGACCTTTTATGGGTGAACAAGTGTTTGAAATGACTAAGGAATTTGGAAGACGAAGTCAATTTTCTTTGAACTTACATACCGGAAGACACTCTTTGTTCATCATTGCTTGGATCTTATGCATGTTGGTAAAACATATATGAACTGGAAGTGGCCACGTTGCTTAACTTTTTGAGAAAAATAAAGACAGTATCAGTATCATTGGTTTCTGAAACGATTTTAGATAATTTTTTTATAACGGAAGCATATCGATGTGGATTGTATATAACAACAAATTTTTCTAAAATTTTGTAGCACTCTATACAATATATTAAGTTCTGCAGAAAAATTAATTTAATTAATTCTTACTTTTGAAGCGATTATGTCGATAACTTGAGTTTCACTCCAATGATTCTCAAAAAACCTGAATCTTTCATGTCTAGTTCAGGATGCTTGCAAGAACTAGCTAGTGTGGGCACTAATTTCACTCCAATGGTTCCGTTCATTTTACCAATTCAAGTTTAGAATTCGAGTTTTGTTACAGTAAAAAACTCTCAGAAACAGTTACATCTAATTTTTTTATTACAATAAAAAACTCTCACATAAATCACATTTTAATTCGAATTAAAAATTTAAATTAACGAACTAAACGGATTTTTTAACTTTTTACTATGTGGAATGTCCATCACATATATATATACACACATATATATACACACACATATATATATATATATACACATATATATATATATATATAGAGAGAGAGACAAACAGCAAAAAGACCAAGACTAGCTAGCTATAGCTCTACCAAGCTAGGGTTGCTATATAGACAAATTCAAATGAGATTATGTGAAAGAAGATATGATATAGATTTTGTAGACAGCAAAACCCACGAAACCCACGCCACGCGTGTGCCTCGTATCTTTGCGGATTTTGATTCTTTCCTTTTAGCTTTATTTATTTTTTAAAATTAATTTATTTGTTTATTTTTATCCTTTTAGTTGTGCGCGCCCACCAAATTCAATTCTCTCAACGTCATGTCTCTCGTGGAAGCAAATATACTCTCTCTTTACATGAGACACATCATGAGTACTTTTATTCGTCTTATCAAAAAATGTCACCGCATGTGTGTCAAACTGTTGGATGTTAAAAAAATGAAATTTTATTTAGGATTTAACTTACGCATTCAATTTTCAGTATATTATAAATGGTTTCTAATCAATTTAAATATATAATATCATTTAATAAATTCAAACATTAAAGCAGATTATTAATCCAATGAGATAATTTCACCTCTCTATATTTTGAGAGCCACATTTTCACCTCTCTATATACATCGACATATGTGATTATATGTGCATAAATCAATCCATTGAGATAATTTCTCAGCCGTGAAGAAATTAGAGTTGTCATTAACTAAACGGGTGCAAACTTTGTATATATATATATATATATATACATATTACACATATACATATATTAGGGATGAAGTTAGAAAATGGTTTCACGGACTTGAATTAAATTATTATTTTAGTATATAGTTAGAAGTAAAACTAAGACTTTATATGAAAAATATTTAAAGTTATATAGAAAATTTTACTAGAATAAAGTTATAAACTTTAGTTCAAATTTAAGGGTATTAGTGAAACCTTTTGAAACAATGAGTATATAATTTAAAATTAGAAAAGTTCAAGGAGGAAAAAATGAAAAAATGAGATGGAAATAATTTTTTTTAAACCATACTAATGGAGTCAGTTGCGCCTAGGAGGCCTTAGTTTGCTGATATACATAAAAACATACATATATACATACATACATAGATACATACAATATACGTATATACATACACCTCTAAGTTTATTCATCAATTTTTAATAGAAAAAATTGTTAAATTTACTTTTAGAGTGCATAAGTATGAATTTTTACCCGTCACTCTTGATTAATACCCTTTTGACTAATTAGTTATTTGACTAAAAAAGATATTAATCAAGAGTAAACAGTAAAAATTCAGACCCATACACACTAAAAGTATTTGTTTTCTTTCCCCTTTTAACATCTATAAATGTGAAAGCTCATTTCAATTTTATCCCTGATGAAAAAATGGAGCGAAAAGATAAAAGTTTCCTGTAATTGTTTTGAAAAAACATTTTAAATATTGAAAAAATCATAAAAAAAATATTTGGAAGTTTATTTCTTAAAAAAATTACAATATTTTTCAAAAAAAAAAAAATTCAAGTAAAAATATTTTTTTCAAAAATGAATTCGATCAAATTAAATGTGTCTTTATTTTTTCTTTATTTTTTTGTCCACAACGTTTACGTGGGATGAACTTGAAATAATTTTTTAAATCTAAAGAATATCTTTGTAGTTTCTAAAACTAAAGAGATATTTTGTGAAAGATATTTTTTAAATTAGTTACTTAGTAGTTATGATTGTTTAAATGATAGCTTAGGATAATATATTGACGTCTAGATATATATAATAAGTAAGTAAGAACCTCCTCCATGTTCTATGTTGTTGTTGATGCACACACATATACATGGGGTCAATAGGTAGATGCTCATTAGTGTTTTGTAGCAAGTGGAACAACAGTATAAACTATATCTGATAATTGGAAATGATTGCTAAACTTGAAAATCTAACCAGTCTAGTCCTATGTACAGGTATGGATGGAGCACGCGTAAAATATATATGTTGGCGTTTGCCACAATCCTCATCCTCGCGTAAGCATGAGCACTATAATACTATTCTAGGGCTTGTTCTTTTGATATTTTTGAGTTAGGTAATTGAGTATAGATTTTGAGTTGAGTTTAACTTATAACTTGAGTTGAAGTTGTAATTTGAGTTTGTGTTTAGTTGTGTACATTTGAGTTATGGTTTGAGATAAGAATCTTTTTGAGTTTGTGTTTGAATGAGTCAAAACTTGAATTTGTATTTAGATAGTATTTCAATAAAAACTCAATGCTGATGAAAAGTTTTAATAGGGTATATGGGTTGGGTTTTATTCGTCTTTTCGTTGTCAACGCATAGAAAAAAAATCATCTCAATTAGAATTAAAACGAAAAAGTTATAGCACTTTTAAGAATAGAAAAAATATTGTTCATTAATTTGAGTTCGAGTTTCTGAACTCGAGTTGAAGGGAAAACTTGAACCCGAGTTTTAATCCCAAACTCGAGTTTAAACTCGAGTTCAAACTTAAAAAAACATGAATTCGAATAAAGTTGTAACTCGAGTTACTTTTTTTGAGTTTTTCACTCAAAAATACCCCAGCCGAACAGCCCCCTAGTTTCTACCCAACTCACTTACATTTTAAGAGAATGACACATATTAATATATCATCTAAAATCTTGACTCTCGAGTTTTTTTTTTTTTTTTAAAGTCTTTTGTTGAGAAAATTATGAAACTTACCCTTTCAATTCATTGTTTAAAAATTTAATCCCTTTGTTTATATACCTTATCTTTGACTTATCAATCATATTTCCATAAAAACTTAAAGATAAAATACCCTCAAAATAGAATTTTCTTTTTTGAAGGGCAAACTCAAGTTTATCAGATAATGTTGCTCTTCCCCTTCTTTCTATCTCTCTTCTGTAGTCTCTCTCCATGCGATCTTGATAACTCTGTGAATAGAGTTAGTGTTAGCACTTTTAAACAATACAAATTAGCTAGGTTCATGAGATTTTTATGTTTATTGTAATTTGATTTAATTTGTGTTTATTTATTTTGTTTCTAGTTTAATTTAGTTTAATTTTAATTTTATTTAGTTTCCCCTCTCATTAATTATTTGTTCTATTTGTGTAGTTTTTTTTAAAGCAATTGCCTAACTTCATTAAAAAGCCACTAAAGTGCTAAAATACAGAACAAAACCAGAGTAAAGAACCAGATGTTACTCACATGACTAGACAATATAAACGCACCCCTTACCTAATAACAAAGAGAACTACTCTAACTAGTGAGACTATAACAGGGTTCGGCCACTTTGAAACTACTCCAAATAAGAGGCATAGGGAGGTGCAAGGAGCGTGTGGCACCGGGAGAATCCAACTGGGATTCTAGTGCTTGCTCTTCATGAAATCTGATTTACTGGTTTGACAAGTTTTACAATCAAATTCAAAAGAAACGTGAAGTTTGACTTTATTTAAATTTGGATTTGAGGTAAAATTAGAAACTGGAAAAAGGATGAATTTTTCCTCCTTCCCCTGCCTAAAATTTGCGCCAACCACAGGGAGATCACCCCATGGTATGGTTGGCCATGTAATAAAGGGAAGGGAGAGAATTTTGTTTCCAAAATTAAATGGAAAACTGTATTTAAATGAGATTTAAAATAAAATTTTTTTATTGTTTTGTCTTCAAGTTAAAGTAAATGGGTCCTCTTAGTGTTCTATAAATAGGAGAAGACAATTTTTTTTTTTTTTTTTTTTGCTTTCCTTTCCAAAAGGTGGTCAAATTTCCCAGAGAGAAAAAGAAAAGAAAAGTTTTTCCAATTCTCAGTTTTCATCATATACATGCGTCGATAGTGGTGAAATAGAAAATAACGAGTGATCATAATCCGATAGTTCTATATTAGAGTCCACACTCTAGATCTTGCAGATTCCAAGCTCTGAGAAAACTTAGAGCTTGGACTATTTGACGTCAAAAAAATCAAGTTATCCGCCTAATCGTTCGTAGGTATCTATAATTATAAATTAATATAATTAATTTATTATTGTGTAATTTAATATATCTGTAGAGTATTCAAAAGTTTTATAAAAATTTTTGTTATACATGATCACATATACATGTTCTGCATCCGAAAACGTTTCAGAAACCAACAATTAGTATCAAAGCGGTCTATATACTATATTAGTATATACCGAAATTATGTGATAATCAATGTTTATATTAAATATGTAATATTGAATTTGTATGTATGTGATGGGTACACACTTGTATTTATTATGGATGTTTATATTTATCATGTTGATGAATATATGGATTATAGATTTGATCGTTATTTATATGGTTCTATAGACCGGTTTTTATTCGTTATATAAATTATTTGTAATTTTATTCGGGAATAGAATTATTGTAATTCTAGAATTTGACGTATTAGATTTGGGCTTAACATCAATGACGATTGAGGATTAGATGATAAATATAAAAAACTAACGTCAAATTCCAGCTCTACAACTCTGCCTAGAAATGTGCAGTAAACTAGGCCCAGAGTAAGGCACTACGAGCCCAAGCGTGCGGCGGTGCGTGCGCCCAGTGCGCCCATGCACGCGCCCGCGCAACCCATGCAAGCTGTACATTGGTGCGCATTGCAGCGGCTTTGCTCGAGCTGCAGTATACAAAATTGAGCCTAGTTGGGCCTGAGGGTTTTCGAAACCCTATTTTGTTAAATTTTTTATCCGAAAGAGTTTTGGACGGAGAAGAGGATGCATGCCGACCCGAAGATGAACGAAGCCAAAGAACGAATAACTCAAGATGAAGACCTGTTGATGTAACAGATGTAAATAATTATTGTAATTATTTTTTTCATTTTGGTTGTAATAATTATTCGTTCGATATGGTTGTAATTTATATTTCCCATGGAACCCAATCAAATTCATCTTAATAGCCGATCGAGTATTTTATATATTTATTTGATAAGTGTATATTATATGTTGATGCATATAACATGCCATATAGACTTAGTGTGCCTACTCATATATTTAATTACATGTCATGTATATATGCGCATATTATTTGTTTATTTTATGTTGTTAAAAGAGTTTTAAAAAATAAAATAAGGATTATGTGCTAAATTGATTTTAATTGCAATTTTGATTTGTATAATAATGTAATTATGTGAAATTGAATTTAAGAGTTAAATTTTAGAATTTCACATATCCAATGAAATAAATTGTTTATTTAATTGAAGTTTGAAAACCATGAGATGTTTTTCAAAGAAAATACATATTTGTAAAATATTGAGTAGGAGAGAGTTGTATGACAATACGACCTACTGGTCTCCACCGTTAGTTCAACACTGTGAGATACGGAAGGTACTTCACGACGACATTGATTTCGTCCTCTCTATGGAGAGTGTCCATTCTAGATCGATATCAATGTTGACTTCCTAGTGATAGGATTCAAACATGTATTTTCAGTTTGACCTACCCTATTGTGGCACTCTAGAGTTAAGCTTGTAAAATTTGAAACGGTGAGTTACACTCATAAAATATAATTAAATGGTTAATTATATTTTGACCAAAATAACAATAATTAATATAGGTTGAAAATATGAGATATTTTAAAAATCTTATTAATTGAGAGAGTCTCAGTTCAATTTGTTAATACTTTGACCTACCCTACGGTGACACTATATTTGTGGAAAATTGGATTATCGTTGACATTAATTTTAAACTATGATTTTATGTATTTATCATGTGCATCATGCATCACGTTTAATTATGCCAAAATATTTGTTTTATGATATTTATGCACATAGGATTAAAATGAATTTTCTATTTATTCCAGCAACATGTCTAATCCAATTATCTCGTTACTTGCAACTGAAAAACTGAACGAAGACAATTACGTTCAATGGAAAAGTAATATGAACATTTTGGTAATCTATAATGATTACAAGTTTGTCCTAGCGGAGGACTATCTTGCAGAACCTGAAGAAAACACATATAAGGAAGCCTATGATCACTGGATTAAGGCTAACAACAAGGCTAAGTGTTACCTGTTGGTAAGCATGAGCGATGTGCTTCATAAGAAGCATGAGGAGATGAAACTGCTTATGAGATAATGTAGTGGCTGGACACCGTGTTCAGAGCTCCATGTAACAAGGCACGTTTGGATGTTATCAGAGCCTTTACTAATTAGAAAATTAAGAATAGATCTTCCATCCATGCTTATGTTCTGAACATGATCGAGCTCCTCCACGAGGCTAAGATCAATAGTGTGTTCATTGATGATGCTATCCGTGTCGATATAATCCTGGAAAGTCCATCCCCACGGTTTCAACAGTTCAAGAATAACTATGTTATGAACAAAATGCACTCGAACTTGATGAGCTGCTGAATGCGCTATAAAACTTTGAGTCGACTAATATTAATTGAAAGACTGGAGAAGCAAATATTGCTGTTATATAGAGACAAAGGATTCAGGGGAAGGTGAAGCCCAAGGATAAGAATAAGAAAGTAAAGAAGAACAATAAAGGCTCATACTAGAAACTGAAAGGAAAATGTTTCTACTGTAACCAATAAGGTCACTAGAAGAGAAACTATAAAAAGTATCTCAACAAGCTGAAGAAGAAGAAGAAGAAGGAGCAAAGTAAATATAATGTACTAGTTCTAGAAATATGTTTAGTCAAGGATGATACCTCATCATAGATAGTTGATTCGGGAGCAACTAATCATGTTTATCTTTCTTTACAGAGTCTTAGCTCTTACCGAGAACTTACCGATGGGGAGTACACGCTCAAAGTGGGCCACAGTGCAAGAGTTTCGGCACAAGCAGTGAGATAAGTTAAACTTCAGTTTAGGAACAATAAATATTTAATTTTAAGTAATGTTTATTATATTGCAGACATTCGAAGGAATTTGATTTCTGTTTCCAAGTTATTTGAGCAATTATTTAAAGTTTCTTTTAATGATGAATTAGTTCATATTTGTCGAAATGGTTTGAATACTTGTTCAGGACGTCTGGATGATGGTTTATATAGTATACAATTAATGCCTAACTCACTGCTTAATATTGAAATGCTTAAGGCTACTGAACCTAAGAATAAAAGACAAAAAATTTCCCATTAAAACAACACATACATGTTGCATCTTAGACTTGGTCAGATTAGCCTAAACCTGATTGAAAGACTGGTAAATGATGATCCTTTACGCGAACTAAAAGTTAGTGAGCTCTCTGTCTGTGAATCCTATTTGGAAGGTAAGATGACTTAGAGACCTTTTTCGGCTAAAGGTGAAAGAGCCAAAGAATCCCTTGAGTTGATACATTCGGATGTATGTGGACCTTTAAATGTCTAAACATGAGGAGGTTATGATATTTCGTAACTTTTATAGACGATTATTCAAAGGTTACACTCAGATTGAGGGATTTGATTATAAGGAAACCTTCTTACCGGTAGTCATGCTTAAATCCATTCGCATACTCCTGACCATTGCAACATATTTCAATTACGAGATATGGTAAATGTATGTCAAGATAACTTTTCTGAATGGCTATCTTGAGGAAACCATTTATATGGACAGCTAGAGGGTTTTGTAGCCAAAGGCCAAGGGCAGAAAGTCTGCAAACTGCAGAGATCTATTTATAGATTAAAACAGGCTTTTAGATTATGTAACATCTAGTTTTATAAGTATATAAAACATAAGAAAATGGTCTTCCTAATTCTTTACGTGGATGACATTCTATTCATTGGAAATGATGTAGAATTTATGAGCGACGTGAAGAAATGGTTAGCCAACCAACTCCAAATGAAAGATTTGGGAGATGCGAGCTATGTTCTTGGAATCAAGTATATTCGAGATCGCAAGAAAAATATGTTGGCATTGTCTCAGGCGTTATACATTAACAAGACGCTTGTTAGATTCTCGATGCAAAACTCCAAGAAAGGAAATTTACCTTCTAGGCATGGTATTCATCTTTCTAAGGAGCAATGTCCTAAAACCCCACAAGAGGAAGAGGACATGAGAAAATATCCATATGCATCTATAGTTTGGAGCCTTATGTATGCCATGATGTGTACTAGATCAGATATCTATTTTGCAGTAGGAGAAGTCAGCCACTACCAGTCCAACCCAGGATTAGATCATTAGGTTGCGGTGAAAGGTATTCTAAAGTGTCTTAGGAGAACGAGAACTTATATGATTGTATATTCCAGAGAAGATTTGTCTCTCACTGGATACATAGATTCTGACTTCCAGTCAGATAGGGGTAATCAACGGTCGACATCCAGATCTGTGTTCACTCTTAACGGAGGAGCTATAGTATGGAAGAGTGTTAAACAAAAGTGAGTTCCTTACTCTACCATGGAAGATGAGTATGTTACAGCTTGTGAAGCCATAAAGAAAACAACATGGCTCCGTAAGTTCTTAACTGGTCTAGAAGCCAATTAAACTATATTGTGAAAACAATGGAACAATGGCGATTTCAAAAGAACTAAGAAATCATAAGAGTGCAAAGCATATAGAGAGAGAAAATATCACTCAATCAGAGATATAGTCGAACGAGGTGATGTAACGGTTCTGAAGATCGCATCGGAGAACAACCTCACGGACCCGTTCACGAAGACATTTCCACTAAATGTCTTTGAAAAACACCTAGAAGGATTTGGGATTAGGGACATGTCACACCTGTTTTAGGACAAGCGGGAGATTGTTAGGAATAATATCCTTAGAGCATGAGATGTAATAAAGATATTTATTATTTAATTAATAAAATAGTTTTTCATTATTTATGTGCATGTATTATTGAATACTTTATGAATATCATTAAAAATTTCACGATTATTTATGTGACCTTATATATTGTATATAAGTGTTATATACGGGAGGATAATAATCGAAATAATGTTCATAAAGAATTTAATTAAAGTTACAAAATCTTTAATTAAAATATTACTAATACACGTCATTCCCAATAAGAATGGAATGGTATTATCTGCATAATTAATGTAGAGAGATATTGAATAAGTGTATTACGCAGCATTAGATTATGTAGAACTGAAACACATACACAATTTGATTTTTTGATAATTTTTATTAAGTGTAGAAAATCAAATTTCAATTTACCAATGGTCATATATAGAATAAGAAAATCTAGAATGAGAATAAGAAAAAAAAACCTAAAAAATGAAAGCAGACACCCTAAAATGAAAAACAAAATAGCCGATTAAAATTACCATATGTAGAAGAAGATACCATCAAAATAGCAACATAAACACGATCAAAGCAAATCACGATCGAAACAGTCAAGAAAAACTGCTGAAATCTGAAGAAATCGCGATGAAAATCAAGAGACAATTGCGGAACTTAGAGCGAGAAATGGAAGAGAAAAGATAAGCGGAAGTTAGTGAGAGAAATGAAAAGGAAAAAATGATTTGAAACAGTGAAAACAAGACTTAAATATCAAGGACAAAAGGACAAAAAAGTTTTAAAACGGTTTTCTTTTAAAGAATTAAAAGAAAAAGGTAGAATTATTACGACTTATTAGGGTAAAACATGTAGGGGTTGCTTTTTTGTAATGAAACTCAGAAAAAGTTTGAACTCGAGTTACAACTTTATTCAAGTTCATGTTCTTTTATAAAATTTGAGTTTGAACTTGAGTTTGGGGCTAAAATCGAGTTCAAGTTTCTCCTTTAACTTGAGTTCATAAACTCGAATTCAAGTTAATGAACAATATTTTTTCTATTTTTAAAAATACCATAACTTTTTCGTTTTAATTTCGATTGAGATGATTTTTCTTGCTATGCGTTCACAATGAAGAGACGAATAAAACCTCTCCTATATACCCTATTAAAATTTTTAATCACCATTGAGTTTTTATTAAAATACTATCTAAATACAAATTTAAGTTTTGACCCACCCAAACATAAACTCAAATAGATTCTCAATTCAAATAATAACTTAAATGTGCACATCTAAACACAAACTTAAGTTACAATTTCAACTCAAGTTATTATCCAAACTCAACTTAAAATTCTTATTCAAATCACCCTAACTCAAAAATGCAAAAGAACAACCCTGTAATTCTTTGAATTTGTTTTTATTTTTTTTTATCGTAAGCAATCCAAGTCATGGATCTGGCGTACTTGGGTAAGGAGCCCAACAAAATGTGGGCTGGGCGGGCCTGCGGAAGGAAAGTTGTTGTTTTTATTTTTATTTTTATTTTTGGAGAATTGCGATTGCTCGCTATTGGTGTGCCTACTCCCAATTCCGTTGGTTAAGTTGAGATTAGGAGTAGGAAGAAAAAGGAGGAGAAGAAGAAGAAGACGAAGAAGTAGATTCCATAAACAAATCGTCTTATTTTGAGAATAGGAAAACCAGAAATGAAATGAAAAAGTAATCCTACAAGGGAGAATAAAAACAACAATGGCGACAGGGACATTGGCGCCGGGGCTATCCCGGAAGCTGAAGAAGGTTCTGGAATCAACGAGAACGGAGTCGCCGGATCTGATAGCGTCTCTCCAAACCCTCTCCGACTTCTACTCCGACAACACTCCCCAGGCACGCCGTAACCTCCGATCCACCATCGAGAAGCGCGCCCTTTCCATCAACCTGGATTTCCTCGCAGCCTCCGACGCCGCACTCACCGCCTTGGACCGCGTGGAAGCGGAGGTTGCTTCCCTCGCCGGCTGCTGCGATCGTATCGGCAATGCAATCTCCGCCTCTGCCGCCTCCACCGCTGACATCGTCTCCACCACTGACCGCCTCCGGCAAGAGCTCCTCCTGACGGCGCAGCGGCAGGAGATCGTGTCCTGCTTCCTCCGCGACTACCAGGTCTCCCCCGAGGAAATGGCGGCGCTGAGGGAGGAGGAGCTCAGCGAGGCTTTCTTCAAGGCTCTCTCTCACGTGCAGGAGATCCATGCCAATTGCAAACTCCTCTTGAGGACTCATCATCAGGTACTATGCTATTTCTGTCAAATTGAGTGAAATTGAGTGAAATTGAGAATTGGGACGATTTCCTTATGATGAATTTCTCTGTTACTCAGCGCGCTGGTCTGGAGCTGATGGACATGATGGCCGTATACCAAGAAGGAGCCTATGAGCGTCTTTGCAGGTGATTCTTCTATAAAAGAATTAATTTCCCTTTTAGATTTTAGATATAAACAGTTTTAGGCCGTTCATTTCGCTAATTCGAGTTTAGAATTCGAGTTTTGCTAAGTAAAAAGCTCTCACAAACAATCACATCTAAATTTTTTACTGCAGGGCGAACTAAACGGGCCCTTTCTAATTGAGAATAGATAAATTTAATGTCGCAGAAAAAAAATAATTTGGATTGCTGATGCTAATTTTCAAGATTTATTATTGGCACCACGCGGCTAAACAAATTATCAAGATGAATTGGAATTGAAGAAAAACAATTTGTTTTTCTTTTATTAAATTTCAATTCATCGACTATTTCTCACAAAAAAATGCTCTATAATCTGGTTCAACCCTTACATTTTGACGAAAATACTTTTCAATTCCATTTCGGTTACAAGAAAAAGCATGACCTTTTCTTGCACTTGATCATCATGTGTGGAGATTTTTTCTCCTCTTTAATGTCGTGATGCAGCTTTTTAACTTCCGCTTGGATACTGGGAAAGCACGCAGAAAATAACTTCGGACGCAGGACATCCGTTTCGTTTTGCCTTTCCGCTTCTTCTTCTTCTTCTTTTTGTGAAAGATTGCTTCCCACGTTCTTGCTTAAAAACTTTTCTAGTTGGGAAGCCTACGAAAACAATGGAATTACAATCTGCTTTGTTAAGTGACAAGTTCTCAATTGCCTTTGTCATGCTTCATTCTCAATTGCCTTTGTGAGGATGATATTTGCTGAAGAATGAACGATTTCTGATTATTGATTGAATTGTGTTCATATAACCATAAGTATAAATAAGGAATTCTATCCTAGCCATTGATAATCATCAGAAGAACCAGAAGAACCAGAAGAACCAGATAGTTATTCAGCCCTAACCGACTCTAATTAGAAGAGTAACCACTCCACTAATATTTACAGTGCTAAACACTTCTTGACAGGTCTAACCATCAATCACAAGTAAGAGCTTAACTTGACTAACTTCAGTTTAAAGATCTCTGTATACAGTGTTCCTCTACCTGGGTTAGATACGGTTTAAAGAGCACTGTATACCTAGTCACAATACTCATTTCTTCTTCAAGTACTTTTGTCCATAAAGGGGATTTTGAAGTTTTTACTTAGCTATTATTTCAGCTGCGAAATAGCTTAGATGATTTTATGGCTTTGATTACTCTTTATGTAGGTGGGTTCAGGCTGAATGTAGAAAGTTGGGTGATGCTGATAACCCTGAAGTTAGTGAACTTCTGAAAATGGCAGTTCGCTGCCTAAGGGAAAGGCCTGTTCTCTTCAAGTATTGTGCAGAAGAGGTGATTCTACCGGATCAGACTTAATGGTTAATAACCTGCATTCTGTAACATATCACCTGTGGGTTTTCTGGTAACATTTATTGTTGTTTATTTGTTTTCAAACATTCCAGGTAGCGAATATGAGGCACAATGCATTGTTTAGAAGGTTCATCAGTGCTCTTACTCGTGGAGGACCGGGTGGTATGCCTCGTCCAATTGAAGTGCATGCTCATGACCCCTTGCGATACGTCGGGGACATGCTGGGATGGTTGCATCAAGTGGGGCTTCCCTCAAAGTCCTATTCAGAAGTCTATTACTGATTTTAAAACTATCATCCTTTTGTTATATATTAACTGCTTGAAATTATTTATATCGCAGGCCTTGGCATCCGAACGAGAATTTGTTCTCGTGCTACTAGATCCTGACACAGTGGTTGATGGTAGACCAACTGAGGAACAAGTCTCTAAGACCGTGCAGAGTGATTCTGGAAAAATAGAATCCGACTTGACATTTGTTTTGGATAGAATCTTTGAAGGAGTTTGCCGGCCTTTCAAAGTGAGAGTTGAGCAAGTTCTACAGTCTCAACCTAGTCTCATTGTATCGTATAAACTCAGCAATACCCTCGAGTTCTATAGCTACACGGTATATCTGTTCTTTCCTGTATTTTATGTATTATTAAACCTGGGCGAGAACTTTTGTTGTAGTAATTCTATTCGTTGGCAGATATCAGATTTGCTTGGGAGAGAAACAGCTTTATCTAGTACACTTTGGACGCTAAAGGATGCAGCTCAGAAGACATTTTTTGATATTCTAAAAATTCGAGGCGAAAAGCTTCTACGATATCCCCCATTGGTGGCTGTTGATCTTTCCCCACCTCCAGCTGTAAGGGAGGGAGTCTCTATACTGCTTGAAATTATTGCAACTCATAACGGCATGATGATTCCTGCTTCGGAGAAAAAACCTGATTTCAATCCAGTGATATCTGCTTTACTCAACCCTATTATTCAGGTAACTTTTATAAAAGTAACTTTTCTACTTTTTAAGGGCTTCACATTGACAGCTTGGTTGCCGTTGTATTATAATTTCCATTTAGCGGTGACGGGATTGAGAACTTCCAAGTTCCACTTTTAATATAGCATTTTTCATTTAGCTTAGGGTAGGATAGATATCAAATCTACAATGGGCAAACTATGTCACAACATCTTAATGTACCTCCTTCTATTGTATGTTGTTCTATACGTGGCTTTAGTCTGGGCTTGTTTTGTTTTTGGAATAAGCTCTACGTTTTACTTATAGCAAAAGGAATAGTAAAGCAAAAGTCAAATGTTTAAAAAAAAAAAAAAAAAAAAAAGAAAATCAAGGCTATTCAAATAAGTATGAAAGGTGTATTGGTGCTTGTGCAAATAACGTTTGGGGTCTTAAAAGCAATACGATGAAGCAATACATGTATGGCGAGGGGGTTGAGGAGGGCTTTGGATGGAGGTTATGGGTCCCACTTGTAATCTTTATTAGAGAATGATATACGGAGTGTTCTTAGTAATTATAGCCGCTTATTTTGGTTTACTGTGCGAGGGGATTAAAATCATTTGTCCAATTATCCTATTATAGATATGTGAGCTAGCAGCAGAGGCACACAAGTCCAAGGGCATCGGTCACTCATCACGAAAAAGCAGAGTTAGTTCTGATTCGGGTCAAATCAGTAAGTCATCCGTTGATGCGCTGCTCTCCAGCAGCATTTCTGGCTCATCCTCTCAGGTATTATTGATGGTTTGAGCTTGTGTGCATAATTTCTAGGAAAGAAGACTTCTTTCCTGCATCCTAATACCTGATTAACCTCTTCGAGCAGAATAGCGAGACGCTCTCAAAGATATTCCTCATAAATTGCCTATGCGCCATCCAACAACCGCTGTTGGGGCATGAGGTCGCGGCTGAATATGTGAAGAAACTTGGAGCGATGATTGACAATCATGTAGGGATCCTTGTGGGAAAAGAAGTTGACGGCATCTTAAGAAAATGTGGCTTGCTACAGAAGATGCATCATTTCCGTAATGTGCTGAACAAGGAAGGAGGCGATGAGAACATTATTAAAGCCCCGCTAGCGGAGATAGAGGACACGTCACCTGCTTCTCTCTCAGAGTCTCTGAGGGCTTTCTTTGGTTTAATTTTGGGAAGCGAGAGTTCGCTGCCAGAGTTTGAGCAGATGCAGGTTCCAAAGTTACGTTCTGAAGCTTCGGTCCAGGTGGCTAGATCACTGGCTGAAGCTTATCAACTTATTTACGATGCAATTATGGATCCCAAGAATGGCTACCAAGACCCTAAGTCGTTGGCAAGACATCCTCCACATCAGATAAGGACTATCTTAGGAATATAAAGAGCATTATCTCTTCATTTTTTTTTGTTTCATCATTTTCCTGATCAGCACATATACTTATGCGGGTTTAATCATGTTCGTGTACTTGTTAAACAAAAAAAAACAAAAAAACAAAAAAAAAAAGAGCTATTTTCTCTTCACCAATAAAAGGGGGCTATTTTCTTTGGCTTTCTTGTTGTAGTTTGATGAGAATGAGGCTCTGTTACATATCAGAGATTGGTGTAATGGACAAGTTGCATTTGCTATTTTCTATTGTTTCTGAATTTTAGCAAGATAGACGGGCGTTGTTGTAGAGTGAAGGTGTATTACTGTCTTTGTTATAAATCAATTGCATTGGATGCCACTTCTTGGTATTACATAACCTACATGGATATTAAACCATTCATTTAGACTCCATTATTTCCCTGCTTAATATTTTGTATTATTTCTCCATTACATGTAACTTATATAACTTATGCCTTCTCCTATATGACCTCTAGTTATGATCCTTAGGCTATAAATAGATGAGGTATTTGCTTGTATGATCACTCCTTACAAAAAGGAATACAAAGTTTCTTTGTCTCTCATATTTCTCTTGTGCTTTCTCTTATTCTTTTAGTTTCTTGCAATTGTAATTTTTACTATTATTTAATAACAAGTTATCAGCACAAGTCTCTTATCTGTGAATTGTTTGATACATTTTGGTTCGATCACTTCCCACTTTGAAAGGTATATTGCACGTATATTTTCCGTGATACATGGTCATGATTTTATTATAGTTTTTCTTTTCTACTTGAATGGATATTACATATCTGTACTCTTTTTCTTTAGTATTCTTGTTGCAATGATTTTTCTACTATAACATTGTATCTATTGCCTGTTCTTTCCTTCATTGGTGTTATCTGTTAGTTTTTGATCATTTTAATTTTGGTATGAAATTTCGTTTTTGATGATTTCATTATACATGCATCATTACTGATTTAGACTATTATATATATATGCTTGTATAATATATCATATGTTCTTATGGGCTATTATTATTGATGTACATGAATTGATTATATTACTGTTTTGCTATAAGTTCTTTTATTACATTAAAATAACATTTCTTTTATGATTAGTTACTTTACTGTTACATATCATGAGTTCTATGTTTTTTATGGTTATTTTGTATGAACATTCCCTGAACTTTTCGAATTTAGCAATTTAGTCCTTAAACTTTTTTTCCTGACAATCAACCACCAGAACATTTAATTTTTAGCACTTTTAATTCTTATTGCTCAAATTCGTTCAAATTTTGATGGTTTTTTCTGTCAAACTTATAAGTGACAGCTTAGGATTAGGAAGCACATTGATGTTTTTTTTTTTTGTATTAATAAAATTTCATGTTAAAAGTTTATATTAATATTTAAGTTATAATTAAATTAAGTTTAAGTTTTTAAATGTATTTATATTGAAACTAAACAAAAATGAACATTAATGCCCTTATTAGGATGTCATTCGTAAGTTGGGTGCAAAATATGTCAAAATTTTAATAAATTTGAGCAATAAGGTGTTGGAAATGTGTCCAGAAAGTATGATGTAATTTGTTATTTATGAAATGGTAAATATCGGATATCATTGTTTTGCTGACGTTTATAAATAAAATAAAGTTACGTTTTAATTCATATTCAAAGAGTGTTAGTAATATTGCTTAGTCCATAGACTATGATCAATGAAAGAAGAGTCAGGGAATCCCTGCCGGACAAGCTCTTCTGATATAGTTTAAAATACATATTCGCAGTCTTAGGATCGATTGGGCAATCGAATCCGATTATGACTGTTAGATCGAACCATATGATGCTGGTCTCGGGGCATGGGAGTTGGACTCTGTGGTTGATCTAGACATGTTCACAACATGTTGAATAGACCATGTAACTAATTAGGTTAGAGCAAAAACCGTTTACAGAGCTCTAAACCTAATTATTACAACTTAAGTATATTTGTATAATTATCTCAATCCTGAAGTGAATACATAACTCGACTTAATTTCTCATGGTCTTTGATTCACCAATGAGATTAGTTCATAGTTTTTGAACAACATCTCGGCTATTGGGATCATGAAATAATTAAGTTGGAGTTGTGTGATTCACAGATATGGAATTCGTAAGCGATAATGTCACCTCATGCTTTATTGATGGGTGTGTGAATAAATAAACCAGGCCTGGTATTCATTGATTAATACATCGTGACATGTGCGAGACATCTTACGAACATATGTCTTTCTTATTCACAGTCATATAAAGGAGTCGAGGAAACAATGACTGGAATGGTAAAACGGTAATTTTCTATACCATTCTAGTCACTGATATTTACGAAGGATAATAGTGCATTTATTCTGTGGACCGTGTGATAAATTGTATTAACACCATCAGAAAAATAGCGCATATGAATCAAGAGATTAGTCGGCATCGAACCTTTAGTGGAGTCGTACGATGTCGGAATTAAATACGTCGATAACTTATCGGGATAAATTAGTCGAGTATTGTAATTCCATAGCTTTGTTCATATGGGTCCATTCGGTCTCAAGGCTAGCTCTAATAAGTGGGAAAATTGAAACTGATGTTTTGTTACATAATTGTGTTTAAATAAATTCATTATGTTATTTTTCATTTATTTGATAATTGAAAAATAAAAGGAATGAATTTGAATTTTGAAATTAATGGTGATTAATTTAAAATTCAAAATAGAATTTGAATATGATTTGATTTGGCAATAAAAGGGGAAGGAAAAATTCAGAAATCCCTAAGGCAAGAGGGAATTCGGATTTTGATTAAAAAGATGAAGGAAAATTCAGAAATCCCATCTAGGGTTTGAGTTTTTGAATTTCCTTTTATAAAAAGATATTATTGAAAACCCTAGTGGTGGAAAAGAAGAAGAAAAAAAATATCTCACTCTCACTCTCTTCCTAGGGTAGCCGGATTTTGTAACAAAATTAGAAGGAAAATTGTTTCCTTAGGTTTTTGAAAAAGAGCCCACTCTCTAATCCCAAAACACTTAAAGTCATAATCTTGAATCAACGAGTGGTTTGTGGCGTGATCGTGTTCATAAATCAACGGTCTTGTTTCACGGCAATTCTCCATCTCAGAACGTGAGATAGTGAGACAAGATCCTTGCGGCCATATTTGATCCGATCATCTTAAAGGTATGATTGTCATTTTATTCCTTTATCTATAAACATATATCATGCATGTATCTCTCGTTGTGATTTACGTTTAATTTGGAATTAAAAGAGATGTGAAAATTTTTGAAATTTCCGCCTACAAATTTGTTGTTGTTTAAATGATTTTTCACTTAAAAATCACAACTTGATCCTTCATAAGGTTGAAAGTGTCAAGAAAGGAGTGTTGATTGTAAAAAAAAAGTTTAGGGACTAAATTATCAAATTTAAAAAGTTTAGGAGGTGTTCATACAAATAGCCATATTTTATTACAGCTAATCTATGTCATTCATATTTATTATGTTTCTAGCCATGATCTTAACGTTACATTTCTGCCTCTATTTACAGACAAAAAAAAAAAAAAAAAACGTTATTTATCTGCTACCAACGACAAGTTCATATCTTTTTTTTTTTTATCAGTTTCTATCCTAATAGTTGATATTCTTATATTTTAAATCTTTGATTGATTATAAATTATCATTTACATTCTTATTGACTTTATTTTTGTCATATAATAGTTTCACAGTGTTGAATCTTACAAAGCTCAAGTTTGTTGCCCTTGATATTTTTAGCAACAATTATTTGGTATGAACTCTTGATGTTGAGATCCACCTTGATGCTATGAATTTTGGAGAAACAATAAAAGAAGGAAATGAAGCATCCTCACAGGATCGCGCGTAGACAATGATATTCTTTCGTCATCATCTCCATGAAGGATTGAAAACTGAATATTTGATGGTAAAAGATTCATATGTCCTTTGGAGCAGTTTGAAGGAAAGGTATGACCACCAAAAGCTCGTAATACTCCCAAATGCTCGTAATACTCCCAAGATTTTAAAAGTGTAAGCAAGTATAATTCCACAATGTTTAAAATTAATGCGGAGAAAGTGTTACTGATGAGGACATGTTAGAAAAAAAAAACGTATTCTACTTTTCATGCCTCTAATATGCTCCTACAACAGCAGTATCGAGAGTGAGGCTTTAAAAACATTCTGAATTAATTTGTTATATGCTTGTTGCCGAGCAAAGTAATGAACTGTTGACAAAAAAATCATCAATCATGTCCAACTGGATCAACGCCATTCCCTAAAGCGAATGCTGCATCTATTGATAATTCTGGGCATGGTCAACGTCATGGTCGTGATCATAGACGCAGACGTGGACGTGGACGTGGTCGTGGTTATAGTCGTGGTTCTCACCACTAGAAGTGGGAGAATAGTAAGGAAAAACAAGAAGAAAGGGGTTCTCAAAATAAAGCCACCAAGAATAATGAAGATGTTTGTCATCGGTGTGATATGAACGGACATTGGCGACGCACATGTCGCACGGTTAAACATTTTGTTGATCTTTACCAAGCATTGTTGAAAGAAAAAGGAAAAGGTGTAGAGACAAACCTTGCTGAACACCATGATCCTGTGGAGTTTACGCACTTGGACGTTGCGAATTTTTTTGAGAATTTATTTGGCAATGGAAACATGAATATAGCTTGAAAATGATGTTCCCGCACCATATTACCCCAAGTGTGTTATTTTAAGGGGTGTTTTTATTTTTAGTGTGTTTTGTGATTTTCAGTGTGTTTTATTTTGAGCTTGTTTTGTAATTTTTGATATATCTTTATATTTTTAGCTTGTTTTGTAATTTTTCAGTGTGTTTCTATTTCTTGTGTGTTTTATTGTAAAAAATATATATAAATGATTGTGGTTTGTATGTTATATTCTCATAATTCTTTATTTTATTTTTCATGAAGAAATATGTATTTCAATGATGACAAAAATAGTGCTAAAGTTAATGGTGAAACCCTTTGCTTGGCAGACAGTGGAACAACGCATACCATTCTTAAAGATAAAAGATATTTTTTTCATCTTATATTAACTGAAGTTTTCCTGGCAATGTTTTTAATGAGGTAGTTATAAAGCGCAAATCCTACAAAATTTAATGTACTCTTTTATCCTTCACTAAGATTTTTTCTCACATGATTTTTTCTTAATAAGGTTTTTAACAAGGCATATTCTTAGTAGGTGAACATGTAAGGGAGAGTGTTGTAAATTAATTGCATTGGATGTCACTTCTTGTTATTACATAACCTACATAGATATTAAACCACTCATTTAGACCCATTATTTCTCCTCTTAATATTGTGTATTATTTCTCCATTACTCCTCTCTTAATTTTGCATGTAACCTATGTAACTTATGCATTCTCCTATGACCTCTAGTTATGATCCTTAGGCTATATATAGAGGAGGAGTTTGCTTGTATGATCACTCCTTACAAGATAGAATACAAAATTTTTTTTACTTTCATATTTCTCTTGTGCTCTCTTGTTCTTTTAGTTTCTTGCAATTATATATATATATATATATATATATATTGTTAATCGTATTACTGTGTTTTTTGTCCAATAAGGTGTATTACTGTGTTAATTATTTATGGATAACCTTGATAAATACTCATTGAAAATGCATAGGTTAAGATTTCTACCCTTTACTCTTGATTCATAACATTTTAATCAAATAATTATACTAATAAAATGATATTTATTAAGAGTAAAGAGAGTCCAGATTTAAATGCTCTATTTTTTTATTGTTTTTACTTAAACTACATAAAATGAGGAAGTTCTTTTAGGCTGCATATTCCGGACAAGTTACGGCAACTATAAGCGCATATTACAAGGTGTTAAAATACTAAAGGTCATTTCCTTAAATATATATATATATATATATATATATCAAAAGCAGTGGCAAGTCCCTTCTATTAAGCCATGAGTTTGAGTCAATTCCACCAATCCGAGTATATAAGCAATTTATTTCACGACGATGTCTTCTCTTTCCAAGATTATCTGAATATATAACCCTTTATACATATCTTTTTCTTCCAGAAAAAGAAGGTGCAAAATGGTTATAAAAATTCTTAGCTCTCATAGACACATGTCATGAGAGAGATCCATTGTCATTCTTTTGTTCAGAAGAAGAGCGGCTTCAACAAGTTTGGAGAATTTTCAGACTTGAAAAGAAAAACTGTGAAAAAAAAAATTGTGATAAAAGAAATAATGATCAAGCAATTTCTTTATAAAACTTTTTCTCAGCTGAATTCAGGTATATATGTTACAAAAAGAATGTGCCTAAACTTAAATGGAAATTTCCATCTCTTCTTTCTCAATTTTTTCTCTCTTTTTGCCTTTTTTTCCCTTTCCCTTTTCCCTTTAAATCATCACCATACATCCCAAATTTTCTAGATGAGCACCCGCTAACCCTTAACCAGGTGTGCCTCAGCCAGCGAAGAATTAAGGTCTTCTCGAGACTGCGATCGCCTACTCTGCAGACGCATCTGGCTTCGGTGAGGTGACCAGAAAGAAGCCATGCTTCCACTGTCAAGTTGTATTTGCCCCAGATTATTGGAGGAATAACTCTGTGCCACACTGCTCGTAGATGCGTACAGAGAAGATTCCATAAGCTGGATTTCGCCGCTGCTACTGCTGCCAAGACCACCGTGTCCAAAACCAAATGTTCGATGTTGGGTGCCTGCAACTGTTGGACTCAAAGGCATCTTTGCTCTTCCATCCCCTGAAACCCCACAAGGTCAACCATCTTGCATTCAACTAAATATAATCGGATAACAATACACTCACACAACCCTGCATGCCATATTGAAAATAAAAAGAAATGGAATAACTATTTCCTGAAACTGGACACTATTCTTTCACGAATTTCTTCGTATCAACATGAAAACTGAATTTATATTGCACAATAAACAGTCACAAATCCGAGAGCTTAGTCATTTTCAAGGTAATATGATCAACCGATTGAAACTTTTTTTTTTTAAACTTTTTTTATACGGTATCGGGCCTAGGGCTCCCAATATATTAAGAAGAAATTAAACAATTAAAACCCGAATCTTAGATCGTACAATCACACTCTCACGTACCCAACCACTTAGCTAGTCTCAAGTGAGCAATCAATTGAACTAAACCTCAATAGTTGAATACTAAAGGTTGATAAAGACTTTTCAGCATTTGTCATACGTACGGTTTCTTCACAAATATGAAACCGTTTCAAACTCCCTAAATCAGAAGTGCAATTAATTTTTTCAACTAAAAATTGTGCTATCCCTCATCGCTCCTAGGACTTGAACACAGGACCCAAGACATTAAAAACAACTCACACCCCCACAAAACAACAATTGATCTTAACCTCAATTGGAACTTTACAAGTTTTGCCTTATTACTAACCCGTCATTTCACAAGTGAAAGCCATGGCTTTCTAATATTCTATCCAAAAGAAACAGAAACAAAAAAAAAATGGTATCAACCTCTATGATAATACAGGAGTCTTTTTGCTCATGATAGGCCATGAAACTAAAATACACAGCTTGTTACTGTAAAGAAGTTGGGATAATACAGCAGCAGTAGCACTTTTATAGAACTACAGAATAACGATGCATATGCATTCATGGTGTATAATAGGCTCCTAAGCCATCCTACAAGTCTAATGAATGTGAGAATTATATTTTCAATTATGGCTAGTGAGCTAATACTGATAGTACCACTATTATTATGTAAACATGAAAATAAGAACTGTGTAAAATCAAAACCTCGAGGATTGATTGCTTACCAGAATTCATAGGACTCCATCGCTGGAAACGAAACGGAGATGAAATACTAAGAACCGACGCGGAAGATGCACTATTATGTCTGAAAAGAGGGAGGTACGACCTCCCGAAAAATTTAGGCCTCCAATTCCAAACACAAGACAATGCGCAAAGCAGAAAAACCAATGACACAACCAAAACCACCATAAGAATCAACGGGTTTATCTTCATCTTTAGTATTTCATAGCTTCCGAGCCCCATTCTCGCCGTAAACGTGTTCCCTGCCTCCAATAGAGCCACCCCGAGCGTCCACGTGATACTACCGGAGCCAATGACGACTTTGTCTTCTGTAATGTGCAACCCCTGTCTCAACAGAGACACAATGTATGGTGCTCTAAAGCAGTACTGCTCAATATATGGCTGCGGGGCAACGCTGTTCTTTGCAACTTCCCACGTACTTTCACAGAACCCCCGACCCTTTTCCAAAACATCGTCGAGTGTGGCATCTGCAGTCAGGTTGAAAAACCGATAGATCACGTAGAAGCCCGACATTGCGTAGAACTGGCCTGAAGGGCGGGCAAAGCCATCGGCAAGAGCACAAGGTCGTACATCACAGTCGATTCCCGGGCTCACACTGTTCCATTCCGACACATTGACAGCAATTTTCGCAAGCGCGCTGCATTCATCCCAATTAGGTGTGCCAATAAGCATCACACTGGTGCCTGATTTCCCGAAACTCTTCTCCGAGACAACGGGGCTCTCGCCTTGCTGATGATTTGCGGAGGCACACTGCGAGCAGGTGTAGCTCTCCTTGTACCCTGTCTGCAAACAGGGATGCTTAATCTCCACCTTCCCATTCGATAATTCCGTCCTTGGCGTTGCCTTAAAAAGGCGAGCCACGGACTTATCGAAAGCGTCATTCAAGCCATAGCCAGGGAGAGAATAAGCAGTGAGGTGATGATTTACACTCCCAATTCTAAGGTCCAAATTAGTTTCACTCTCCACATTTTGCACATTCTCAAAAGTAACCTGCAACGACGAGCCCCCCAAATCAAGCGCCCCGAAAGTCGGCTTCCTCGGCCGGGCCCCGAGCATTCCAGTCCGGTGGTTAAGAGCTATCCAACCAAAGTAAGCCTCTTCCATTCCACTAATGATCTTAACCCACTCTCTCCTACACAAGAACGGAGAAGCCTGGAGAATGGACCAGGCATTGTCCAGAAGCCGCCTCGAGTCTGCGGCCGGCAATCGTCGCACTCCGGCGGTGGCATAAACGAAGACGGAAGTTGTCTTGTGAGCGTTTCGCGGGATTTGCTTCTCTGCCCACTTAATCAAAGGCCTAATTGCAGCCTTCAAACCAGTCACATTGCCGACCAACTTATGAAATCCGGGCTCGGTCTCCATCCGATTGTAGGCCCGGCCAGCCGGCTTTCTCCGTCCGGGCTTCCCAAAAGGCTTAACCGAAATCGGGAGAGTACGGTCGCGACTGTGGCGATCAAGTGAAGCCTGGTAAATATAAACGCGAGTGCCGGTGCTTCCGCAGTCGAGGACGACGTAGAATTTGGAGGCGTTTTGGGGCCAATAAGAAGAAATCGAAAGAGCGAGAAGGTAAAGAAGGAATGCGGAGATTAGAAGGACAAGAAAAAGTAAAAAAGAACGAAAACATGATGATGAATAAGAAGAGGAAGAAGAAGGGAACTTGTGTTTTGAGAAACTGGGGAGATTTTGGTTTTGGTTGAGAAGGCGGTAGGTGGAGAGATCTTGAAGAGAAGAAGAGAGTCTGAGATTGTGCTTTGAGTTATTGGGTATTATGGTGGTCGTGTGATCATCTTCTTGTGTGCCCAACAGGACGGAATCGGAAGACGACGTCGTTGCGGAATCCGACGACGGAGACGAATGATGGAAGATCAACAAATTCTTAATTCTACCAAAAACCATTTTCTTTCGTTTTTTGGTTTTTGGGTTAATGGATCTGGGATGTTTGGTTGAGTTTGAGTTTCACATTGATGATATGGAAATCGGATAAGAGAGGGGTTTTGGGATTCTGGGATTACGGCGGATCAGGCTAAATTCTCGCCGTATTTCAGAGATTTGTGTGAAAAAGAAAATCTCATGGGATGATAAGAAGAGGGAGAAGAAGAGGAAGAGTTGTTGTGTAAATTGAAGAGAAATTCTAATTTTAATTTACCTGCGAAGGAAAGCAGAGACGAGCTTAGGAGGACGACGACGACCACCACCCCCACCTCCACCACCAACACCACTTTTTTTTTGTGTTTTGTTTTTTTTGTTTTGATAGAACAACGTATTTCTTGCAATTTTAACTTGGGCTCAAGCCGCTCAACTATTGGGCTTCATTGAGCGAAAAGTAGGCCCACATCACTTTCATTGTCATTTGAGAAAAGAGTTAAAAAGTAGTGTGCAAGATTTTAAGAAGAATTAAAATGAATAAATTAAAGTTTAAAAAAAGTTAATAACTAAGTTAATGTGATGTAAATCTGGATTTATAATTAGTTAAAATTCTAAAAATACACTTTTAATAAATTCTGAATTTATCCGAGATTTACTTTTAGAACTTTTATTTTTTTCTAGACATGTGAACTTAGTAAATCTAGAATTTATTATTAGATTTTTCATTTTTTCCTACTAATATGAACTTAGTACATCTCGTAAATTTAGGACTTATTAAGTATATTTGAGATTTATCATTAAAATTTATAGTGTTCTTTTTTTCTAATAATATGAACTTGGTAAATTCAGATAATTTATAGTGTTCTTTTCCCCTAATCATACAAACTTGGTAAATCTGGGAGTTACCAGTCATATCCTGAAATTGCCATTAGATTTTTCACTTTTTCCCAACTAATACAAACTTGTCAAATTTAAGATTTACCAGCTATATTCGAGATTCCCTATTAGATTTTTCACTTTTTTCCTAGTAATACGAACTTGGTAAATCTCATAAATCAAGAATTTATCAGGTATATCCAAGATTTGCCATTAGAATTTGTAGTGTTCTTTTCCGCTAGTAATACGAACTTGGTAAATTCAAAATTTACTAGGTATATCCGAGATTTACCATTCGAATTTGCAGTGTTCTTTTCTCCTAGTAGTACGAACTTGGTAAATTATGTTGTGCAATTTTTACCGTATTTTTTGACATATTGAATGAGTGTATTATATATAATGAGATTATTTAGGAGTAGGACAAGAAATGATTTGAATTTCTAATAATTTTCGTTATGTATAGAAATTCGAATTGAGTCGATCAATAGTCATATATAAAATGATTTTAATCATGAGTCATTAGCACACTGCTATTTATGAATTTGTGTTCATTGATTTACTCGTTATGGATTTCGGGATTGTTAAATCTTATTCCTTTTATCTTATAGACATGATAAAGTAGCCAGCCGTGAATGTTAATATACGAGATGAAATTTGTTCTTTCTTGAATAAAAACGTAGATAAATAATTTTCTTAAGTATTGATTCCGTCCTGAATAGTAAGAGCGCTCAATTCGTGATTAAGGTTATAAATTTATGAATTATTTATGGAGAATCGATCTATATATAATAATTATATCAAATGGATGCTTCACATTATTAGAAGTAATTAAATGTCTATAATTTTAAAAGTGCAATTTCAAGATTATAATGGAGCAACGTTTAGAATTAATGAAAATAATTTATTAATTAAAGAGTTTAATTGATTATTAATTTTATTGAAGCTTGAAATTATGGATCCATGAGTCCCCCTTCATTCTTTTATACTTGTTAGACAATATGAATATTCGAGAATTTTAAATTATGAAATTCTAAATTAATATTACTCAAGTATAATTAGTTGTGAATTAATTTGGATTTTAAACGATGAGATTATTTAGCAGAGAACTTTGGAACACATGTGTTGTGAGACAATATGCACTACACACCCAAGCATATGGAGAATACATATAGAATTCAGTTGCTTGCTCTTTAAGTTATTTGATAAGTGCGTAATCTGATATAGCTTTCTGATCAATTTTTATTTTTCCTTGCTTGATTCTTGAGTATTTTGTATTTTCATTATGTTTTTTGTATTTTCTAGGTGTTTTGGAGGCTATAAAATGGATGAGTATGCTTAAATTCCAGGCACCATGGCGCTCTAAAGCACGAAATCAGGCCAAATTTCGAGATCAGAGCGCCACGACCCACAATCAACCCGCAAAGCACTCAACCCGAAATCAACCCACAACTCATCCTTGACACGTGATGTTTTTTACTTTAAATATGTAATGTATGCACTGAGATCATATAAACGCAACATAAAACACATATGTCCTTAAAATTTAATCAATTTATACTACAACAACTAATTAAATCCAAAAAATTTAAATACATCTAACAAAAAGTAAGCAAAAAAATATGGAAAAAATCATAAAAACGTACTTAAAGTGGTAAAAAATAACTGTCATTCAATTAATAAACAAAAAATAAAATATCACAATAACACCAATTATTTAAAATGACACAAATAATAGACATGCACAAAATTATAATAAATCACGTATTTTTCTTAAAAAAACATTTTAAAAATAATAGATTATTAGAATGGGTCAATTTAGTGTCAAGCATGTTGACGGCACGACCCTTTTTTGACAGGTCACGTGGCTTATCTTTTTAACCCTTAATGGTAAAAAATTGAGTCGTGTTCATGTAGACATCGTTTATTTTGTGGATTTGAGTTTTTAATTCGAGTTAATATGTGACATTTTTTAAGAGTTTTTTACTGTAATAGAAAAAAATTAAATGTGACATTTTCTGAGAATTTTTTACTGTAAAAATTTAAAATTAAAAACTCAAATCGGTGAAATAAACGAGGTTTATAACCCATATTGTGAGCTCTAATTGTAAATATAAGTGAGGTTGACCTGTGCCCACGTATTATGTATGGGCCTAGCTTAGTCCACAAGGAAAAGTGTTAAACAATACATGGGTCTTTGATCTGCACGTTGGGCCAGTTCAACTTGTTAGATTTTTATCTTCTTCTTTTTGTTATAAGTTGCTATCTTAGAGAAATATGTGATTTTTGTGTTGTATTATGTTAGATCTACAAGGTCATGTTAAAAATAAGTTGGTTAATATGTTGTATTCTTTATTAGGGTGTTAGGAAGTGAGGATTTATGGAAAATAAACTAGATCTAAACCACATTAAAATTTTGGGTGAACGAACTTCACAAATTTAATGTCGATAAATATTATAGGTTCTAAAAAATTCTTAAATTTTAGTAATTAAGGGTCCGTTCACTTCGCTGATTCGAGTTTGTAATTCGAGTTGAGATGTGATTTTATGTGAGAGCTTTTTACTGTAGCAAAAAAGTTAGATGTGATTGTTTGTGAGAACTTTTTACTGTAGCAAAACTCAAATTCTAAATTCGAATTGGTGAAGTGAACGGAGCCTAAGAAACTAAAAATCATGCTAAACAGATAAGTTTAAGTAACTTTTAATAACTATTTAAGAAGTCGGGCACACTCTTATTATTAATTGATATGATAATATTTTAAACATTTACTAATAAAATAAGGTGTCCTTAGTATATGGGATCTTTTAGTGTCGACTGGTTTTATCCATCAACAGTAGTAATTTTGTCAAATAAGTTTTGCTGCACTTTTTAATATGTTGAGCTGGTCTCTCCATTGTGTCTCGGCACTAATGTTCGTCTCTACCTCTATTTGTCTTCATTGGTAAATCTTATCTTTTTCGTGGTTGAATACCCTTGTATTTGATAGCCATTTGCGACTATAATAGAGTATGTTTTGACTTTATTGTTAAATGGAATTTTCCTGGATTATGATTATTAGTGCCCCTGAGCTTTATAGTCATTCTCAGTTTTTTTTTCCGAATTTTAAAATCTTTCACTTTACCAACTTTGAATTGTTTTCACATAACCCATTTTGTTGTAATTTATGTTAAAAGCAAATAGAAAAAAAGAGAGTAATACAGTGACGTGTTCTTCTATTTGAATTTCTATTAAAATGAACAAATAAAAATCAGATTCTCACACTTAACCATGTATTTTTTTTGTCTGATTTTTAACAAAAATTAAAAAGAGCTAAATGTGACAAATTTAAAATTTAAAAACTAAAATGAGAGTTTTTAAAATTTAAAGATTTAAGTAAGAATAATCTTAAGTTTCGTTGATTTTATCGATTTAAGTTTTACTACAGTAAAAAGCTCTCAGAAACAATCGTATCTAACTATTTTACTATAATAAAAAACTCTCACATAAAATTATATTTAAACTTAAATTAAAAATTTAAATTAACAAACTAAGGGACCAGCAACACTAGCATCAATCGAATTTAATTTTCCTATTAAAAAAACGGAAAACAACCATTTATTGCCCATTTCACCAATCGGACATCTTTCATAACTGGATTAGGTGCCAGTTCCTGTCCTAAACAGCCATTTATTTTTATTTTTAAAATTTTGTTATCTTCTTGCTTACTCCGCTGCTCTGCATACAGCACGCAAGTCGCAAACGCCTATGCCCGGCTCTCTCTCTCTCTAAGAAAATGGAATATCAGAGAGCTTGGATCAGGCTCCGATGGCTGCTTTTGTGCCTTGCTGTTCAATTGGTGGTGGCCGACGCGGAATTCTTCAAGCCGTTCAACGTAAGCTACGACCACAGAGCTCTGATCATCGACGGCAAGCGTCGCATGCTCATCTCCGCCGGCATTCACTACCCCCGCGCCACTCCCGAGGTACCTTCAGAATTTCGCTCTCTCTCAGTTTTGGTTCCGAATTTCCTTCTTGTTTTTCGGTGTTTGGTTGGTGGAAATATTCAACGGGAAAATGAGTTTCGATGGAGCAAATTGTTTTAGGAATCAGAGGCTTTGGTTTTTTGAATTATAACTCTTTCGGTCAATATTTACTCTAATTTGATTATGGAAAGTGGATTAGGAAGCAACTGAATAATCGTCAAAATTTTTTTTTTTTTGCTTCATACTCTTTTTTTTTTTTTTTTTTTTTTCCTTTTTTTTTTTTTTTTTTTTTTTTCCATTTTGTTTATTTTTTTCGTTCGTTTTTTGTTTTGTATTTTTTTTTTTTCAATTTTTCCAACTGGGACTTGCTTTCCTCTATTGATCGTCTTATGCTGTTCTGACCAAGTAAGACTTAAAAACATTAGCTCAAATAGGAATCCAAACAATAAACATTAGACCAATATGAATTAATCCATTCAGATATGCTGGGGATCAGTATGATCATACAAGCACTAACGCACTGAACTGCGCCTGAATTCTGAGATAGTAAAGCCTACACTAAAAATTAAACTACATGGTGAATTTTTGAGAGCGGAGTTGAAAATGTAGCACATTTAAAAACATTTTAGGAATAGCAAAAACTACGTAGTAGTTATTATAATGATGTTCAATGTCGTTTCGTTGTTCGAGTTGAGAACTTGAGTTGAAAGTGAATTCATGTGAGAGAAACACTATAGTAGAAAAAGTTGAGTTTGAATTTTTGTGAGTGAAAACATTGTAGCAAAAAGTTAAAGTTGTGATTAGAATGGTAAAATGAACACAGCTTACAAAATTCCGTAGTACTTATTAAAATGATATTTATTTTTGTTAGGGGTGTTCATGGATCAGATTACGTGGATTTGGAGTTAATCTGCAATCCAATCTATTACCGCGGATTGGAAAAATCTCAATCCGTTACTAATCCGTGAGACCCCTATCCAATCCAAAAACAACGATTCCGTGTATTGAATTATGCGGATTCACGGACTGGCCTACATTGGACCTTGACTCTTGTAGGCCTAAATTAGAAACAAAATTAAAGACAAACATAACATAACATAAAATTAAAATAGTTCCAAAAAATCTAATTCATTACAGCACAAAATCTAACATAAAATTCAAGTCTTTGACAATTATTTAAATGTAAAATTCAAATCCGTCATAGCAAACAAACTTCAATAAATAATGTCTTTGATAATAATTTATATATTTTTCTATATATGTTATTAAAAATACGTATAATATATATAGGTTGGATTGACGGATTATGCGGATTGAGAAATGCTCAATCTGTAATCCAATCCATAATTGCGGATTAAGAAAATCTCAATCCATTATCAATCTAAAATTCTTTCAATCCAATCCATCCAATCCGCCGGATTGGATTGGGTTATGCGGATTGGACGGATTGGCAGATTCGATGAACACACCTAATTTTTGCTATATTTCAACATGTCTAGTAAAATTTCTCTATATTTCTAAAAAGCCCTTTTTTTTTTTTAATAGGAGAATTCTGTGGTGGGGCATAAAAGAAAGTACTCTGTTTATAGGACATAGTTTTTTAGTGTAAAACCACAATAGCGTTATATCAGACTAAGAAGAATATGTCAATTTAGCAATATTTAATGAAGATCCGACTTTTGGAAGTGTGCTCTACTAGTAGGCTATTTAGTCATATCCTACCGTAAAATTCTTCTTTATAGTTAAATAATCTGCTCTATCTGTGAAATTTCCGCATGTTTCTAGGCCATCAGGAGACGAAGTTCATCTGATCTTTTTCTACATCTTTTTCTAAAGACATTAGATTGGAATTTCTTAAATGCTTAACCTCATTTTTCTTTTGTTCCTGTCTTAAAATATCTTGTTCGTTTTATCACTCAGATGTGGCCTGATTTGATTGCAAAGAGCAAGGAAGGCGGGGCAGATGTGATTGAGTCTTACACATTCTGGAATGGGCACGAGCCTGTGAGAGGACAGGTGCCATTGCTTCTCTGTGGAGATAGTCCACGGTTATAGAGTTTTATCATTTCTTGAGTACAAACAATTTAATTCTACTAAAATATTGACCTTTCATGTGAACTTCTTTGTTAGTATAACTTTGAAGGGAGGTATGATATTGTTAAGTTCATCAGGCTAGTGGGATCCAATGGACTATATCTCTTTCTCCGGATAGGTCCTTACGCGTGTGCTGAGTGGAATTTTGGGTATGGTCTTCTTTCTTGTTATGATTTTAAAGAAGTTTACTTCCTCAAGTTTATAACTCCATCCAAGAAAGATGATGCCACATTACTACTTCAGTTTTCCTTGCTATATCTCATTGATGCATGACATAGATATGTGTGCTTGCTATAATTGTTTCCTCTTCGAGTCTTCTCTCTTGCTATAAGGATTTCTTTGTTCGGGTTTCTTGTTCATCTGTTCTGTTGATACTTGTTTCTGCATAAGTTTCTTGAGGATCCCTTGTCCTCTTCTTTTTGTACTTTTGTTATCCTTTCTAAACAGTTTGTTTCCTATGTATAAAAGGAAAACTCTTGGGGATTTAATCTTAAAATGTCAAGACGAACTGTTATGAGTTGAACGTGTATTAATGTTTTCAAATGACAGATCTAAGAGTGGTAACTTATGTCCCCTCTTCCTGATCCGAAGCTTGAGATTCCTGGCCTCATATTGCTTCAAATAAAAAGCTTTGAGTTTGAGCTTAGTAGCTTACTGAATACATTTAAAATGGGACATTAAGAAGAATGTTATCTTGACTGTGCAACTAATTAATTCTAACGTTTTAGCGTTGTTAGTTTTCAGGAAAAAGAAATTAAAAAAAACAGATCTAATTCTTACTTGACAATCTTGTTCTATTGGAACTACTTGTGCAGAGGTTTCCCAGTGTGGTTGCGTGACATCCCTGGCATAGAATTTAGAACAGACAATCCTCCTTTCAAGGTACAGACTGTTTACAGTTCTTTTGCTTGCGCATTTGTGTCCCTTATTACATTGTAGTTCTTTTTCTTTCTTGCTTTTTTATTTTATTTCAAAACTTAAGGATTTATATTACTTCTTTTTTCCCCTAGGAGGAAATGCAACGTTTTGTTAAAAAAATTGTGGATTTGATGCAAGAGGAAAAGCTTTTCTCATGGCAAGGTGGTCCTATCATCATGCTGCAGGTTGTCAGCGATTAAATTTGAGCATTTATAACTGGGATTTGGATTTTATTCTTCAAATGAAATCTGGGCAGTTTCTGTGTTGTGACGTTTCAAATGATGATAAAAAACATCTTATTGTTTAATGGACTACTATTTTAGGATGCTTTAGTGGGGAAGGAAAGAGTACTTGTGGGTGTCTTATTTATTTCCTCTGGCACATATCGTTGTAAGATATTGTTATTTTAGAATCACACATACGTAGGATAGAATTCCACTATCCAAGTTTCCTAACACCACCATCATCCGAGTGCTCTTGGTTTGTGCAATCTTTTCTGGCTTCAAGTCTAACTGTGACTCCCACCTGTTACACGTGGAAAAAAAAAAGCAGCCTCTTTTAGTCTTAACTCTGATCTGAGTGGTGACGGTGCCTTTCCTATCTAGTTCATATCTAGTTCTCAGCTTGCTTTATATTAGACTCATTGCATGGTTCTCTTAAATTATAATTCCACTTGCACATTGAGTAATTTGTATACATTGTTCAGCTATTTTAGTTCGCACGTTTATGCTTATATATCCTTCTTAATGAAAATTCATCAGATTGAAAATGAATACGGAAATATTGAGGGGACGTTTGGGCAGAAAGGAAAGGACTATGTTAAATGGGCAGCTAAGATGGCTTTGGGCCTTGGTGCTGGGGTTCCATGGGTGATGTGCAGGCAAACTGATGCCCCATATGACATTGTAAGTTCTTAGCCTGTGTGCGTGCATGTGTTTTAACTTAAACGCCTTGCCTCACAAAAAGAAAATGCCTCAGTACCCAATTGCGCAATTTTAAACCTTGGTTTTAACTTATATAAATTTATAATTAGTTATTGCAATAAAATTGGATAGATACAAGTGAAAATATCACGAGTGATCACTGTGAAAGTACATTAAGTGCATTTTTATACTGCTATTTACAATTTTGTTTGTTTACAGATCGATGCATGCAATGCATATTACTGTGATGGTTACAAGCCAAATTCCTATAACAAACCAACAATTTGGACTGAAAATTGGGATGGATGGTACGATATATCTCATGACATGTCATCAGTCTTATGTTTTAAGATTTCTTCTGTTATTGTGTGGTGTCCCTTTTTCTTTTGTTTTCTGTTTTTTGTTTATTGCTTTCTCTCTCTCTCCATCTAAAGAACCTTTTACTCACCTCTTGCCACCCTCCTTGCCCTCCACCACCACAACACACACACACACACACACACACACACACAGTATGCTTTTCACATTCATCTATAATTTTTCGAATTTTTGAGGTTCCATTGATAAATTTGGGAATCCCAAATGAATTATGACTTGAATTAAATCGATTATTTGTTTACTCTATGTATGTCCAATTCCCTCCACACTAGAAGATATGTGTGTGTGTGTGTGTGTGTGTGTGTGTGTGTAAATTGTGGTTTATCGAACTGTTTCTTCATCTCTTAAAGTGTCCTTACCCCTTGGACATGTACATATACATATCTTTGACTTTTTAATGCAACTATTGTTTGGAAGCCTATCAATACTATTAACTGGATTTCAATTTATGGTGCAAATCTGGTTTCTTTGTAAGTGATAAATTTATCTTTTTTAGGTTGATGTTTTTGAAGGTATACGTCATGGGGTGGGAGATTGCCTCACAGACCTGTTGAAGACCTTGCATTTGCTGTTGCACGCTTTTTCCAACGTGGAGGGAGCTTTCAGAACTACTATATGGTATGATGTCAGACTATGATTAAAATTGACCAAAGTTCTTTTGCAGAATATGGTTTTATCTTTCAAGTAAAAAAAGGAAAAAAAAAATAGAGCTTTGTCGAGAAAGAATCAAATACTGATAATGTAGATATTTTCTACCTCACCTTCTACGTCGCAAAAAGTTCAAGTTGGTGCTCTTCTTCTGGTCGAACATGTTTAAAGTTATTTCTTTCTTGCCTTATTCTTTTGTCTCCTTGTAAAGTTTTGTGTAAGCAATTGGAGGGTCATTGGGCTGATATGTTTGGAATGGCTACTGAAATTGTAGTAAGGTGAATGTATGGAAGACTCTTGGGGTTCTAGTATGTAACTTACCATTGATATTATCTTGTCCTCTTTTCCTCTGTAATTTATTTTGTCATCAATTAAGGATGTCTCTTAATAATAATAATAAAAAAAAAAAAAAAAAACCTCACCATTGATCTTAATTTGAAAATGGGACTTAAAATGAAACATGATTGCCTATATTACTTCAAGATCAATCATATTTGTCGTATATCATTATTCTTTCCCCCATTAATAATATGTACATTCTACTCCTTGACAATCCTTCTACGTCGCAGTTCTTCGGTGGAACAAACTTTGGTCGGACTTCTGGGGGCCCGTTTTATATTACTAGTTATGACTATGATGCTCCGATTGATGAATACGGTGGGTGACATCTCCAAATAACCGAAATTATTTGCAGTTGTCCCCTTGTCTTTTGTGTATTTATTTACTTTTTTTTTACCCGCTTGAGTCAAGTTTCCCATAGATTTTCTAAAATTTAAGGGTGAGTATAAGTGCCACAATATGGTGAAGTTGATTAGGTGTGATTACTTGTGTAGGTTTACTGAGTGAGCCTAAATGGGGACATCTGAAGGATCTGCATGCTGCTATAAGGCTTTGTGAACCTGCGTTGGTTGCTGCTGATTCTCCGCAGTATATAAAATTGGGACCAAAGCAGGAGGTTTGTGAAACTGTAACCCCTATTATATCCACTTTTCTTAGCTTTTTGATTTCTAGTGTCACCTTAATAACATGCTCAATTAACTCTGCCGATGACATATAAATTCAAAAAAAAAAAAATTCATGTTCTGTTATTCTAGGATCTTGCTTTTCCACTGTGGTCGTTTATCATTCTCGTCAGTTGATGTACCTTTTAATGCACTTTTCCTTTCCTGATCACAAAGGCAAGTAAAAAGGGTTCTAGAAAAAGGAAAACTTAACTGGGACCTGTTTTCCCTTTTTTACCATTTGATCTACCTTTTTCCTTTGGAAAATTGCCCATGTGGAGTTTTACTGCTGAATTGGAATAATTACCTGCACGTTATATGGAACATGAGCTGCTAGTCATTAGTTGGTTCGCCAAAACATTCAGTGACGCTTGAGATCCGATGGTCATATATAGTGGCTACAAAATAAGTTTCCAAGGTTGTTTATTGATCTAGAGTGAAGAAGTTACATGCAATTGAGAGTTAAACTAGATACATCACCACAGCGCCAAGTTTTATGTTGAATATAAATATTCTATTCAGATTCCTAATTTTTTTTTTTCTAATGTATACTGGTTGCTTAGTTGAAGAGTTGGGTCTTTAATTGCTATGGAAAGAAATGAGCTTATTTCAAACTCTTTGCACTATGGGATTAATTATTTTCTCCCATCACATTCTGTTGGGAAAGTATTAGTATAGATGTCTATGAATGATGGCAAGAATAAAAGTTGGTTAGATGATTTATTGCTTGTGGCTTAAATCCGAAGAACTAACAAGGATTGTTTTCCGCTGGCATTTTTTTCCCTTTTTCATTTGTGTTCATGTCTCACTTTTCCTCAGATAATTATGGTTGGGTAATTTTTTCAGGCACATGTATACCGTGAAAGTATGCACGCTGGCAACTTAAACTTCAGCATATACAGAAGTGAAAGCAGTTGCTCTGCTTTTCTTGCAAACATTGATGAACATAGATCTGCTAGTGTAACATTCCTTGGTCAAAAATATACCTTACCACCATGGTCAGTTAGTATTTTGCCAGACTGCAAGAGCGTGGTGTTCAACACTGCTAAGGTGTGATTTTATTCGTATGCATTTGGCCTTTAATGAGTGACCATTGAGTACTCGTTGACAGCATTTCCTCTAAAGTGGCTGGGTCCGATTTCTTTACTCTTCTTTTTTTTTTTTTCCTTTTGTTGTTGAAATGCCTATTTTTTTACTTTAATGCGCACAACAAGAATACACTCAGAGACACGTATGCATGTTGCATGAACACACACACGTCTTTATTTTTCCAAGATACATGTTGGATGAACTTTTGTTTTGAATATGAGGATGATGGAGAGCAATCATTCATTTCTCACCATGAGCTTTTTCTTGGTGCTCTGTCCTTTCGTCCATTTTTTCTACATTATTGAAATGTTCACGACTCAACTCTGGTATATTGCTGAATGCTTTTCCTGTTTATCCATATTTGCATAGGTCGGGGCACAAACTTCAATCAAAATTGTGGAGTCTAGTTTGCCCTTTTCTTCAGATGTCTCTTTGAACCAACAATTCTCCACTGAGAATAATGGTTTCCATGTCACCAAGTCCTGGATGACTATTAAAGAGCCAATTGGTGTTTGGAGTGAGAACAATTTTACGATCGAGGGTATATTAGAGCATTTAAATGTGACAAAAGACTATTCTGATTATCTATGGTATATAACCAGGTAAAATCATTGTTCTTGAATATGGTTGTGGTGAAATCAGATTGCCGCTATGAAGTTGTGTTTCTTTCATTCTTTTTTTTTTCCCCCTAAAGAAAAAAAAAATGTTGCCTTTATGAAGCTGTATTTCATTCTTTTTTAGACGCAGACTAATCAGATTGGACGCTCTTTTTGTTCAAACATTTCTTTGGGTGGAGCTATCTTGTCTAGTGTAGGATGGGTATACTTGGGTCTTAATTATGTTTAAATGTTGTTTCTCCTCGCATCTAATCATTCCAATTCTTTGGTCAGTCTATTTATTTCTTTCCCATTACTTTCTAATGGTGTCTTTTAATACGTGATCAATTCTCATTTTGAATGTAGAATATACGTTTCAGACGATGACATCTTATTTTGGGAAGAAAACAATATTAGTCCAGCAGTTAAAATTGATAGCATGCGCGATGTGCTGCGTGTATTTGTTAATGGCCAGCTTCAAGGTAAGCAATCGCCTTATGCACACTGTTTCTTGTATAGAAGCAATTACCCAGATGCTAAGTTTTGTTTCAGTTCTTGAATCTTTTTGAGAAGGAAGACTATGCTGCCTATTATATCCTAGTCATCACTTTATGCGTTTATTAACTAGTACTTCTTACCTTTATATAGTGGTAACTAATACATAAGTTGCGACTTCCTGAAATGAAGGCAGTGTGATAGGTCATTGGGTTAACGTCTTTCAGCCTGTTCATTTTGTCCGAGGTTATAATGATTTGGTGCTCTTATCTCAAACAGTTGGCTTGCAGGTACATTCAGCATTTCCTAGCCAATTGTCAAAAAATTTTCTTAAAACTTTCTCATAATTATTCTATGATATGGTGGATGATCATGATACAGAATTATGGCGCTTTATTGGAGAAAGATGGAGGAGGATTTAGAGGGCAAATTAAACTTACTGGATTCAGGAATGGAGATATAGACCTCTCCAAGTTTTTATGGACATACCAGGTATGCAATAAATTCAAGGTTTGCTTTGCTCTGTTTTGGATTTGATTATAAAAATCCAAGTGTTAGGTTTTTTCTTTTAACCTTTTCCCTCCTTTCCATACTTTATTGATCATTTGATTGGTCTTGCAACTAACTGCCATTTTACCTGTGTGTGTTGGCATGGTAACAAAGACAACTGACTTTTGTTGACCTCTATGTCTGTTGGCATGCTAATAAATACTATTGAAATTGAACTGATATTTTTCTGGTTCTATGTCTGTTGGCATGCTAATAAATACTATTGAAATTGAGCTGATATTTTTCTGGTTCTTTCTTTTTCATGACCCAAAAACTCTGGAATCCCTTCTTGTCCCTCTAATTATGAAACTTGGATTTTTACATATAGAAATTAGCATACTGAGTTTTTAACTGTGGAGAATTATCAAAATTTTCCCATCCAAAACCTTAAAAAGATGGAATATATATATATATATATTTTTTTTTTTTGATAATAAACATTTAACCTTTATTGATAAAAAGAGATCAATACAAGGTGATTGTTAAGAAATACTATCACTAAAGCTGATCAAAAATAATTTTAGGGATCAGCACGAACAGAACCAAGGTTCAAGAGATTTAGTTGTCTAACTGTTCCTCTTTTTTTTTTTTTTTGTCTCCTATAAAAAAAAACTGTCCTTTCTGTCAATTCGTACAGCATGTATTTGTTTATTGGTTCCTAATCAACGTATAGAAACTATTAAGTGGTGACTACACCTCCATCAGTAATCTTTTTTATCTTCTCTTTGCTTTTCATCTTCGTGAATATTTTTGTAATTTGACATATTTTAAGAAACTTAATTCTATTTAAATTGGGTTATAGTGAAGTGGATTCTGAATCGTTCAACTTGTTTCTAGGTCGGGCTCAAGGGGGAATTCTTGAAAGTATATGCAGTTGAAGAAAATGAAAAATCAGAGTGGACTGATTTTACTCCAGGTGCTGATCCATCGATATTTACATGGTACAAGGTAAATTTATTTGTTTGGAAAAGTTTACAATTGTGATTCTGTCTACTTGCGTGATTGACTTTATATTTTAAATGGCTGTAACAAGAAAACAATTGTCTCAATAGCGAATCAGAGCGACATTTCAAAGATAAGTTAGCTCCATGTAGTTCCTGGTGCTTGCTTTATCCTGCTCTACTAATGCGTATATGTGATAATCCAACCTCTTTATTTACAAATGGTTTTTTCTCCTTCCAATCCATGCAGACATATTTTGATGTCCCTGCTGGCACAGATCCAGTCACTTTAGATTTGGGAAGCATGGGAAAGGGCCAGGCCTGGGTCAATGGCCACCATATCGGAAGATACTGGACGCTGGTTGCCCCAAAAGATGGATGTCAAAAAGTTTGCAACTACCGTGGGGCGTACAACTCGGATAAGTGTGCATTCAATTGTGGGAAGCCCACTCAAATTTGGTGCGTATACCAAAATAGACCAATATAAAAATAAGTCAAAACTATCATATGTCAAAAAACAAAGACAGAACTAGCGAAAAACATTGTTAGATTGATGCAATACTGTTGATTAATGTATTAAATTCCCGTGCGTAGAATAGAAGACTACTATATAGTTTTAGTCTGTCTATCAAATTGGAAACTTTTTTCGGTGCCTAATATTACAGTACCTATTGATCCCCAGGTACCATGTACCACGCTCATGGTTAAACGATTCCGATAACTTACTTGTCATCTTTGAGGAAACGGGAGGGAATCCACTTGATATTTCTATCAAGTTGCGTGCAACTGGTATTATTTGTGCTCAAGTCTCAGAGTCTCATTATCCACCTTTACACAAGTGGTCGTTAACCCGAGGTTCTTTTGATGGAAGACTGTCCGTCAATGATCTCACACCAGAAATGCATTTGTACTGTCAAGATGGTTACATGATCTCATCCATTGAATTTGCTAGCTATGGAACTCCTATGGGTGGCTGTCAGGAGTTTTCTATTGGCAAATGCCATGCAACCAATTCATCAACTGTGGTTTCTGAGGTACGGAACTCATAAATCTTTTTATATTTTTTCTTAAGACATTTACTCGTTACAATATTGCAGTCACAATAGGAAAGGAAATAAAGGTATAAGCTAGGTAAGGAAAATGGAAAGGAAGGGGAAGGACCTTTCTTCTGTTTTGTTCGCTACATATTCCCTTCTCTACTCCCTCCCTATTAGGGAGAGGGGTGAGTGTATTGCGGTTCTTTGAAGGATTTAAAATCTCTCACACAATTCGTTCCCACCACTTCTTTCTCCCTCCAAACAATCCCAAAGTCTTTCCACTAATACACTCACCCATTTTCCTCTGCCCCCCTCTCACGTTTTCGTCCGACCAAACAATTCTAGATGTCGAAACCAATGTAGTACCAGTTACTAAAATTGAGTTACCATGTCTGAACCTTTCCTTGGTTTTTGTTTCATAAATTCACGCACTTGGAGCACTAGATGATTCTGTGTGTGTCGATATATATACAACATATAAATACGTGTACCTTTGATTAGTTGATTTATACTAAATTTGTTAGTGTGTTTCAAATGACATTCCAATTTGATCATATCCTTCACGCAGGCCTGCTTAGGAAGAAACAACTGCTCCGTCAAAATTTCAAACCTCGTATTTGGTGATCCATGTCGGGGCATTGTAAAGACATTGGCCGTCGAGGCAAGATGTATGCTGTCATCAAACGCTGGTTTTGCTCAGTTTTAAATTAACATAAAACAGCTGCAAGGAGTGGAATTATCAACATTGTTGCTGTACAAACTGCTTAGAGGATTGTCTTGCCGGCCGCGGCTATCTGATCTATTGTATATCCTGTTCGGAGGTTTGTAAAGGTTATAAAAAAATAAAAAAAACTCGATCCTACGAAATAATGGTCATTTGACGTTAGCTAGAAAGTCGATGTACTGTTTTCCATGATCTCTAGACATCGCCTTTGCTGTTGAAAACCTTGTACCACACTTGTTCGTTGTACGTTATGGTAAAGTTCCCCATCTCATTCCCCATGTACTTGAGAAGATTGATGGAGCAGAATGAGGTTGAGACTTTGTTCCATTTATCGTCAACATTATCATTCCGTTTGGTACCTAGATTCGTTCTCTGATTCGAATCATGGTTCGTGGTTCATTACAGTATTTTCTCTCACAAAAAATACACGTAAATCGAAAATGATTCTAATCATATGATTTGAATCTATGAACCAATTTATTTTTTTCTTCTGAGAAAAAAAAAAGTAGATTTCTGGACCGCATCAAATTTTTTGTCAGAATTTTCTTTTGGTTTCTTTTTCCTTAAAAGTTTTACTTGAGATAATAATTGTAGTCATAATTGGTGGTGGGTGAGAATCTGGTTTAAGGAAGCAAATATAGTCTTAATCTGCCTTGGATGACAATTATGACTTGTTTCCTGCTTGATAAAAGCAGATGCATAGTAAAACTAGAATCCCACTAGTTTGCAGACAAAAATGGCTTCAGCTTTGAAGTAATTACATAAAGTGTCTACTTCATAATCTGAATTTAAAAATGTCTACTGTCATATAATATTACAAAACTATCTATTTGTCTTTAATAAGGCAAATATTATACCCAGTATGCCTTTACGAATTATTTTGGAAATGTTCCTTATATGGTGAGTTTTTTATTTTTATGTTTGTGAGCTTATTTTTTTTATAGGGAAATTTCATTTTAATATTATCTGTTATATTAAAATTTGAGTTTGGTACTCTGTTTTTTAAAATTTCATGTCGGTACCTCGACCTTTTAGAAAATCTTTTTTTGGTACCTCCAAGCCATTTTTTGAGACACGAAAAGATAAAATTGCCCTTATTATAAAAATTCATCAGTTGACTAGAATTTTGAAGAAAAAAAAAGATTTTCAAAAAGGATTTTGAAGAGATGAATTTAAAAAAAAAAAAGAGATTATGCCCTACATGTATAACAATTTTTTTTTTTTTTAAAAGATTATGCCCTACAGGTATAACAATTTTTAAAATTTTTTTTAAAATTCTAGTCAACAGATGAATTTTTACAATAAGGGCAATTTTATCTTTTTGTGTCCTAAAAAATGGCTCCGAGGTATTAAAAAAAGATTTTCTAGAAGGTCAAGGTACTGACATGAAATTTTCAAAAACACAATATACCAAACTCAAATTTCGATATAAGAGAAATTACTAAAATGAAATTTTCCCTTTTTATAATAATATTAATGTACTACTTTTCGGATTTTCTTACGATTTTGACTTTCCTATTTAATCCCATTTAATATTTTGTAATCAATGTTTAATGTTGATGTGGTTTTTAAATTTGAACCGCTTCTCCATTTTTGCCAAGCAAGGTCTGAATTGCTGTTGCTAAGAATGGATTACAAACTCATGTTTTAGAGTTTTAGGAAATATTTAGGGTACGTGCCGTAACTTTTAAGTGTTGATTGAGTTTTACCGGGGTCACTTTAAACATTCAATTTTTTTACCATGTGGTAGAATAAATATTTAATTAAGAATATTAAAATGTCCTTACTCTGATTAGGTTAGGTTTTTCCTTGTTTCCTCTCACCCTCTTCTCTTAAACCCCCCTTCTCTCTCTCTCTCTCTCCCCTTCTCCCCTCCCTCTCTCTCTCTCCCCCCTTCTCCCCTCTCTCTCTCTCTCTTTCTCCCCCCTCTCCCTCCCCCTCTCTCTCTCTCTCCCCCTTCTCCCCCCTCTCTCTCTCCCTTTCTCCCCTTCTCCCTCCCCCCCTCTCTCTCTCTCCCCCCCCCTCTGCCTCTCTCTCTCCCTCTCCCCCTCTCCCTCCCTCTCTCTCTCTCCTTCTCCCTTTCTCTCTCGCTCCGCGCAGTCACCGTGGGCTGACTGGAGATTTTTTACCTTTGTGGAGATCTTTTGCTAGAGATTCATGGCCATTCCCTTCCTTTGCGACGTCGCCATGGGCTGTTCCTCCTTGTCTCCTCTTTGCCACCACCTCTTCCATCAATGGCACGAGATCTGCGTGGGGGATCGTGATGTCACCGTGGATTGCTCCTCCTTGTATCGTCTCTCTACCGTCACCTCTTCGTCTATGGCACAGATCTGCAATGTTTTTTTCGTTAATGCATTCCTCCGCTGGTGAAGGAGATTTCAGAGATCTTGTCACGACGACATGGATTGAGAGATCTCTGAGCAGGGGAGATCTCACCGGAAATATCACCTCATAGGAGGCTAAGTGGATTTTTGTGAATTTGTTGAGATTTTAGGTATTCTAGTAATGGTGATGGTTGTACTACCACCAATTATGGTGTTTTTGCCTGGATACTGTTAGTTACCGGCCACGATACCATAAGTACGTCCAGATATTGCAAGTTCTGGTTGCGGCCGCCAATAACGGCGATTCTTGGCGGAATTGGGCAGTACATGCCGATAATCGGTGGTTACCGGCCAGTGACCTAGTGGTTTCCAGTTGGTAACCAATATTCTTGCGGATATCAGTCAATATCTCGGTTAGATATTGCCACCAATACTGGCGCTAGTAGTTGGTAGCTACCGGCGACTACTGTTGCCAATACTAGCAGTTATCCTCCGGGTATCTTGGTTGGATACTGATTTTGTGGCCAGGTACAAACAGGTATCTCGATTGGATACTGGTATTATGGTTGAATACCTACCGGTATCCTAAGCGTATAATATTCTAAATATAATATGATGACGTGACTATGATATTCTCTTCAAGAATTTATGTCCTCAGGCATATATCAATTTAAGCTTAAAACTTGTGGCAATTCCTTTAAAGCCCAACTTTTTTGCCAATCGTGAGTCATGCCACATCTATTTCTGATGGTTATATGCAGAAATCAGGCATGCACTAAGTTTCGGAATTTTTGTATTTGCTGTGTGTGAACGATACTGTACGGCTCGTGACGGTGCTGTATTATTTTAAGAAACATTTTTACGGATTAGGACTAAATGTATTATTATGAACTTTTAAGCCCTTACAAGGCAGTAATTTTATTATTATTTTGAGTCGATCACGTTTTTACGGAAATAGTTGATTTAAATAAACCCTTTATGTTTTTATTATTTTCGGGACGTTACACACGTAATATGATTTTTACATTATTTATGTAAACATGACAAATTAATAAAGCATTAGCTCCCGTCAAGATTAAAGGTGGATTCTATGGCAATGTATGAAAAATATCTTACCATTATAACGTAACTTTTAATCGTCAAATTGAATTCGATACAACTTTTAACTATGAGATTACATTCTACGTTTGGTTCGCTAATTTGAGTTTTTAATTGTAGAGAATATGAACTGTAGCAGTCAGATTCGAGTTATTAAAATTTGAGGGGGTAGCTGATGTTTCATAACTCCAACTCTAACTTGAGTATGGACTTTGAGTTTGGGTTACTAAACAGTCAACTAAGCTCAAAACTCAAATTGAATTGGGCTAACTCAAGTTTAATAGCCCAAACGAACGCACCATTTTATTGTAACAAAAAAGTTAGATGTGATTGTTTCTGAGAGTTTTTTACTGTAACAAAACTCAAATTTTAAACTCGAATCTGCAAAATGAACGAGTACATTTTCTAAAGGTTTTTATTTTTATCTTTATTTTTCCTATTTAGCTAATCGATTCTAGTATCTAAGAAGATAATAATTAAAAAAAAAAAGAAAAGAAAAAGAAATGTATGAGACTTCCTCATTTGATGGTTTTTTTATTGGGACTAAATTTTATTGCCCATAAAAGATTCTCAATTGTTCTATGCAGACTTGGGAGAGAAAATGCAATGCATGAACACATCCTTAGTAACAACTACTTATCCCTCAAAGCTGAGAGCAAGAAATTCGCAGCTATCAACTCCAGGAAGACAACCCCATTTCCAGAGTAACTCAAGAGACAAAAATGGTGAACTCTTCGAGTCTGTGGCTGCGAATATTTCCCTCCCTTCTCATGTGAAATCCATTACAAGCACTTCAAACCCATTTGTCAAACATTGCCTTAAGCTCCGCCATAGCTCTTCTTATCGCCACGCTCATGGCTCAGCCCTCGTTGTTGGCGCTACCCCTCTCAGGTTTTTCTCTCTATTCCTTCACTTTTTCGTTTAAATTTCTCTGGGCTCTTCGTTAACAATAATAACAATTAGATAAAAGAAAGAAGAATAACGGGAAAAAATAATGAAGAGTAAAAAATCTGCAGTGGAATTTCATTTTCTGTTGTTAGCTACTCGAGAATTCGGCTGCAAAAGAGCTTTGGAAAAGTGGGACTTGATTTTTGTTTAAACTCCCTTTTACTCCTATAACATCCGACCACATTTCTTCGTAACCACTATTCTTCCCATTGACATATTTATGATTATATAGACCTAAATGGAGAACCAATTCTACACAAATATCACATAAATATCTGATTGGCCTATTATTTGTTGCTTGTCCTCAATAAGATAATGTATGAGAGCTGGTGAAAATGGTTGCAAGATGATCATTGATGAGGATATAAAATGCTTCTCACAGAAAATACTCCTTGGTTCACTAGGATTTTGTGTAGTTTTGAGTTTTCATCTATAGACAGGCAAGAACTCAGTATCTCCATGACCTGTTTAATCCCAGGCCATTTATTTTATTTCAGCTTAAGACCTCTATTTAATCTTAGTTGAGAATGCGTTTTGCTAACTACAGAAAACCTTTTAACATTATTTGCTTTATTATAAAAAATAATGTCCCCATTTCTTCTTCTTCTTCTTCTTCTTTAGCATTTGACATTTGTTAGGTTTGGTTTTTTGTTTGTTAGAATGTAAAATTTAAATTTACTTGTGTACAGCTGCTTGTATAGTACTCTGTATAGGATCTGATCAATTCTGTTATTTTAGATTTGTGACAGTTGAATAGCTGATTATTTATACTAGCAATGTTGGGTATAAACTATAAATGATACTTTTCTCCCTCAGCTCACCTTTGAGCTAGGTTTTCCTCATCTCTCATTCTCGTTCTCGTCTCTATAATTTCTGTTTTTGTATCAGAGCCATTGGGCTCCCCTCAATCCATCAACAATGGCTGACAATCCTAAAGAAAACCCTCAACCTAACCCAGTTCAAGCTCCTCTTCTGCTTCAAGTTCGACCCAATCCTCAACCTAACCCAGCATAAGTTGCTCTCCTAGCTTCTCAATTTCCACCGCAACAAAATTAAAGCCACCTCCCGCTCAACCAGTTTCAAGCGTTTCCTTCACTCAATCAACCTATTTGAGTGAAGCTTGATGCTACCAACCACCAGCATAAGTGCCTCGTCTCCTATGGCCTCTGATGCAGTACTTTCTCTATATGATGGAGAACCTCTCGCTGATCCTACACCTACAGGCAGGTTGTTGGAGCTTTGCAATACTGTACCATTACTAGACCTGATCTTAGCTTCGCTGTTGGCAAGGTTTGCCAATACATGCATGCTCCAACCACATCCTATTGGAACGCAGTTAAAAGAATACTTCGCTACTTATGCGGTACACTTTCCTACAGCATATCATTCCAGACCTCTTCTGATTTCTTTGTGTCCTGCTTCATTGATGTTGATTGGGCCTCTAGTCCTGATGACCGCAGAAGCACCAGCGCGTTTCTTGGACCCAACATCATCTCTTGGTCTTCAACAAAATAGCGTGTAGTCTCTCGAAGTGGCACTGAGTCTGAATACCGTGGCCTTGCAAATGCTGCAACTGAAGTGTTATGGCTTCATACCCTTCTCATTGAACTTCAAATTCCTCTACTTCACAGACCGGTGCTTATCTGTGATAATATCAGCACACTTCATCTTGCAGCAAACCTTGTGCTTCATGCTCGCACCAAGCACATCGAAATTGACTTCCACTTTGTTCATGAATGAGTTATGGACAAAATTCTCACTATTGAATACACTCCTTCCAGTGACCAACTAGCTGACACAATGACCAATCGTCTGCCTTCTTCTCGATAATTCTCTCTGCGCAGCAAGGTGGTGCCTCGCACCATTCGCTTGAGGGGGATGTTAGAATGTAAAATATAAATATACTTGCGTACAGCTTGTATAGTACTCTGTGCAGCATCTAATCAATTCTGTTATTTTAGATTCTGACAAGTGTATAGCTGATTCTTCTGTACTAGCAATATTGGGTATAAATAATACTTTTCTACCTCAGCTCACATTTGAGCTAGGCCTTGCTCATCTTTCATTTTCATATTCTCCTCTCTCTATAAGTTCTGTTTTCCTTCTAGAATATTTCATTTGACTGTTATATTTTGAATATGTCCCCTCCCTCTCTTATAGATTTAAGCTTTGGAAGGACCCTTGTATAATCCTCTAGAAATTCATAGTAATTTAAACTTAAGAGAATAGTACCTGTATTTGAAATTTGTAAATGATGATGTTTTGGCATTTTACAACTTTTCAGGGAGATATATAGGTTTCAAGAGTCGTTGCAACAGAAAACTATCACAATGGATTGTTTACTTGTACTTGATAAAGCTGAAATACCTGAAGAGATAGAGGGCTTTCCCTCTCGTATAGTGCGTGTGAGCTCTGCTGTCATAAAAAAACTTTCTGGGCTGCAATCAACTGAGTCTACCGAAGCAATTGGTCTAATGAGAATTCCTTCTAGTTTTTTCAATTTAGTTGGTAGTCAACAAGTAGCAGATTGTGAAAGATGGTTTCCTGTTGCCCATCGGATTCTAGTCCTCGATGGCATCCAGGTGATTGCCACACCGATTGTTCTTCATTTCTAGTTTTTTTTTTATTATTTATTATTTTTTATTACTTACTCTTTTATTCTGTATTTCATCTTAGAAAATGACATGTTATACTTGTGGAGCTTTCCTGGTGTAAAGGCAATATCCAAGTTAAATAAGAACATATTTTTGGGTGTTATGATGAAGTAAATCACATAATGCCTTTTCGGTTCTTGCATATGAAGCTAAACATTACATTTAACTGTCTCAGTGAACACTAATCTTTTTCACGCCACTGCTGCTGCAACATAAATTGCTTGAAAAGAAGCTAAGGTTTCTTTCCATATTTGGTGTTTAAGTAGTGTTAGTTTGTTGATTGCTTCATAGATCTCAATAAGTGGTAAGGTACAATTGAATGATTCCAAGAACTTTGTGAACATTTACCATATATTATACTTATTCATTTGATTGTTTACTGCAGGACCCTGGTAACCTAGGTACGTTAGTCAGATCAGCCATGGCCTTTAAATGGGTATGGAATTAGTTTGCGTTTCAACTTTCTTGAGTCCTCACTTTAATTTACTTTTGTTTCTGAATTTTCTGTGCTTTTGCTAATTCATTTTCCGACTTTTAGATTTGACTTTTTTTTTTCCCTTAACAAAAAAAGTCATCAAGCACGTTTCCCGCCTTTTTTATTTGGATGTTTAATCTAGAATCATGTTTCGTCTGTACCGTACTCGGATATAATTTGGCAAGAAAAGGATTACTTTATTTGTTTCTCTTTGAAAAGTCTAATTCAAGGTTTGATGTTCAACAGGGTGGCATTTTTTTACTTCCTGGCTGTTGTGATCCATTCAACGAGAAAGCAATCCGAGCGAGCCGAGGAGCCTCTTTTCAGCTCCCTATTGTTTGTGGCAGTTGGTTCTATCTTCAAGCCCTCAACAGAGAACTTCAAATGAAAATGCTGGCTGGCCATCCGGAGATTCACGAGGAAATGAAGCCAGTCCTTCAACTATCTGAAGAACTTGCAGATTCTTTTGCTCATCTTCCATTGTGCTTGGTTTTGGGTAGCGAAGGCCGTGGCCTGTCGGAGAAATCTCTGAGAGAATGTGAGCTTGTAAGTATTCCGATGGCAAGAGAATTTGAGTCTCTTAACGTATCAGTTGCTGGTGGCATTTTCTTGTACATGCTGCAGCCTAGGAATTAGACATCATTCTTATTCTTGTTGTGAAGTTCACTTGGTGGTCTCTCACTTACAATCACAAAACTAGGTCAGCATTGACCGAATTTTCCAAGTTGTGCCCCCCTGATTTTTTATTTTATTATTATTTTTTCTTTCATTTGCACGATTCATTTGTTTCATAGATTAGTATTTGATTCTTCCCTTGTACATTTGCATGTAAAGAATGATAAAGTAAAAAATGAACTATAGATAGAAGGATTTTGCTGTCTCATATCGCTTGATGACCGTGACGACTATGAGAGGAATATGACCAAGTGCTAATACGAAGCTTTGGTTGAAAATTGAAAATTTTCTTCTTACAATTATATTGGCCGTGTTTGAAGTTAGTTTTGTTTTTATTTTTACGTTTTTTTGAGAAAAAAAAAAAAGGGAGAGAAACAACGTTTGGCATAATTAAAGACAAAAAATATAAATGAAAATGATTTTTTAATTTAGTGTAAAATATGAGAAAAATGAAAAACGATTTTTAGTCGTTTTTCATTTTTTGTTTCTGTTTTCTTCTCTTTTGAGCACAAAAAGAGACATTAATGGATTTTTTTTATATTGAAAACAATCTCTTAATAAAATTATTAAACACATTTTCAAAAAAAATTTATGTCTGAAATTAAAAATATTTTCATTTCCATTTTCATGCACCCATTAATTTTCTTTTCCGGTTTAGTATTTTTTATCTAACATGAGGTTTTAATTCTCCTTTAATTCTTTCTTTAATCACTAAAACAACTTTTACTCGTCAACTTTGTTCTTTCTTCTTTGTACAGTCAAGCATGAAATAAAATCATGGTACAGTTTCGTGTCGACTTTAGAAACCGTGAGATGGGTGGGAGTATGATAATTACGAGTAAATGAAAACAAAAAAAATCTGGAGATTTATACCATCTTTTCACTCCTCCCGTGTTTCTCAATGTTATATTAATAATTTAAGATCAGTTTATTCAAATTTTTAATTTAAATTAAAATGTGAATTTATATGTAAATTTTTTATTATAATAAAAAATTAAATATAATTATTTTTAAAATTTTTTTACTATAATAAAACTTAACTTCTAAAATTAAATTACTGAAATGAACAATGCATTAAATATTTTATTTTTAGAAATAAAATCAATATAAATTCCTTACATAGCTTTAAAAATTGGTGGGTGGGGAGAGTACAATAATTACGATTACATCAAAAATAACAATCCAGAAATTTATATCCTCTTCTCACTTCTCCGGTGTTTCTCTTAGTTCAATTAGGTCTTATTTATTTTACTGATTTAAATTTAAAATTTAAATTTTATTACAGTAAAAAGTTTTTAAAAACACACATTTAATTTTGTTATTATAATAAAAATTTTCACATAAAATCACATCTCAACTCGAATTTAAAACTCAAATCAGCGAACTAAACGGATCTTAAAATAAATATTAGAGCGTTTTATCTTCGTAAATAAAATAAATGTAAAGGCTTATCAAGTAATTTTCAACCGATGGAAATGGACGGACAGGATTCGTCACGTCTTTACAAAAGTATTCGTAGGTGCTAGTTGCCACAGTGTGAGCTTTTATTGGTCATGTGTTGTACGAAGAGAAAAAGGAGAAGGAAGAGTCAGGTTTGCTGGCCACATATTGATGTGAGAGACAAGAGAGATGGGTGTGTCAGAGTTATAAGTTAATGCAGGGTATAGATGTAATTTCGTCAAACCTAAAATGTCTATTATATAGGCTACACGAAAAAAGTTGACTCCATTGCGAAATAAATGTAGGTCCCGTTCATTTCGCCGATTCGAATTTAAAATTCGAGTTTTGTTACAGTAAAAAGCTCTTAGAAATAGTCACATCTAATTTTTTTACTACAGTAAAAAGCTCTCATATAACGTCACATCTTAACTCGAATTAAAAACTCAAATCAACGAACTAAACGGGCTCGTAGTAACCAGTTGTGAAGGTTGCAAAGCCGGTAAAATGCCCAAAGCTGAATCAAAGTGGTTACTAGTGTAAAGCAGTGTTGGAAGTTCGGGTCGGCGGGCTGGCCGAAGCCCGAATTTTTTCAGAGGCTCGGGCGGGCAAGCCCATCTCCCGCCCGCCCAAGCTAGATTTTTGGGTTCGGGCTCGGGCAGCCCGAATTTGACACTAACTCTCTTGCCCGCCGCCGTCTAACCGCCCTATTCCGCCGTCCGCCGGAATTTTTTTGAATTTTCCGACCATGCCCGACCCGCCCGAATTGCCCGACCTGAAAACCCAAAATTTGCCCGAAGCCCGAGTTACCCGATTTGCCCAAAACCGCCAGAAAATTTTAGTTGCTACAAATTGGGGCATTTCGAGAATCGAACTTGGGACCTCTCACACCCAAAGCAAGAATCATACCACTAGACCCAATGCCCATATTTGTTATTTAACTTTTTAATTAAGGTAAACACATAATTCCTTAATAGAAAGAGCAAATTCCTATTTTAGCAGTTTAATATTTCAGTTTTCACATTCTTGACCCTTTTTTATAATCAATCACATGATAAAATGATTCCTCAAAAAACAATATACACAAGGAAAGAAACACATTGCCATCACGTTTTTATTGTTTTTTATTTTTAAAAAGTGTTGTTTCTATATAATGCCGGTTTTGTTCTTATAGATACTCGTGTTTTTCTATTCTATATCACTATTCTTTCTATCTTTATCTATTTTTCTGTTCACAATCTCTCCTCATCCTCTTAATTATCCTCTTTTTTCTTCAACTTTCTTCACTCTCTTTGTGACTCTATATCAAAGTAACTTTCTACTTGCATACCAAAGTAAATTGATAATTTATCAAAAGTCACTCAATGATTGGTTTGGTTTAATAACTTCATCGCTATTTGATGATCTCTATTTTAAAAGACCAGTCACTCAATGTTGATTGAAGCCTTGGTTTGCATTAAGGATTGGGATCGGGCCGATCAACATTTATAAGATACAATTTCACCGGCAAGCTAATAATGGATCGATGAATTTAATCGATTAACATTTAATTTTGAAGACGATCCTTTAGCTTTAAATTAAATTGTAAATTTGTAATTTGTAAATATGTATTTACCTTTGACATTGTATTTGTAATTGTATAACTTTGTAAGTTTATAAAATTTGTAATTCGTCACAATATGATTGCACTCTTTTTTCCTTGCCAAGTTTTTATCCCAATTGGGTTTTTCTTGGTAAAGTTTTTAATGAGGTAATCATGAATTATAAATTTAAAAATTAATAAAGAAAGAATTTTTTTATATAGTTCGTGTGTTCATTTCAAATTTCAAATTGTAATATATATATATATATAAATTTTAACACAAAATAACTTAATATTAAAAAAAAAGTTTAAATAATTCGGGCAATTCGGGCCGCCCGGCCGGGCTCGGGCCGCCTAATACAAGCCCGCGGCCCGTTCAAGGTGAAATTCGGGCTTGGGCGGGCGGCCCAAATTTCTCGGGCTCGGGCAAAAACTCGGGCTTTTCGGGCGGTCGCGGGCGGCCCGTCCAAAGTTTCAGCACTAGTGTAAAGCTTCTTTCCCATCAAAAGCTAACAATATTATTTAGGACATGTTCTTTTGTCTAAAAAACTCAAAAAAAGACAATTCAAGTTTCAATTTTATTCAAGTTCACATTTTTTTAAATTTTAATTTTATTCAATTTTATTCAACTTTATTCAAGTTCTAACTTCAACTCAAGTAATAACTCAAATTCAACTCAAAAACTACACTCAAGTTATACTCCAAAAGAACAACCTCTTAGTTTGTTGATTTAAATTTTTAATTTAAGTTGAGATATTTTAGTGAGAGTTTTTTATTGTAGTAAAAATATTAAGGTTTCGTTTATTTCACCAATTTGAATTTAAAATTTGAGTTTTGTTACAGTCTCATAAACAGTGACATTTAACTTTTTTACTATAGTTAAAATTTCTCACATAAAGTCACATCTCAACTCAAATTAGCAAACTAAACGAACCATAAATGTGACTATTTTTTAGAATTTTTTACTGTAACAAAACTCAAATTCTAAACTCGAATTAGTAAAATGAACTATGGCCTCGTTCATTTCACCGATTCGAGTTTTATTACAATAAAAAGTTATCAGAAATAATCACATCTAACTTTTTTACTGCAGTAAAAAATTCTCACATAAAATCACATCTCAACTCGAATCAACAAATTAAAACTAAACAGGCCTATGCCTTAATAAAAATCATAGATAATGTATGCCCATCTTCTAACTTCACCCCCTTTAATAATCTTAACTACTATTTGCCTATATTAATGACTGACAAATTCATGCAACATTTGCTGATTCCTACAAATTATTAGGCGGGGGACCTATCCAAAGATAAGAAAAATGTCGTCCAATGTCCTGTGCTCTTGGTTCAGACTACATTTTGCAAAAGGATTCCTCCACCACTCTTGATAGAACTAAGAAATAAGCATGAATAAGCATGAATAAGCATTTCTGCAACGTCACACATTAAACAGTTGAAGAAAATGATGCTTTGTTCAGAATGAGGACGGCATCCAATTGGATACGGTTATTCTGATTAGTAAAGCGCTAATTTAATTCGAAGTCATAATTACAAAATAAGACCTTTTGAACTCAATCACTTGTGTAGCAAGATCGACCAAATGCTATGAAGGTGCTCTTTTCCATGTCCACCACAAAAACTGGAAGACCATTTCATAATTTTCCGGCTCCGTTGATGTATCCTTAAAGAGGCTTGGGAACTTTTTGAACTATCTCTTCTTCCGTAAGTGGAGCATGTTGATCTTGGACACTTATGTCATGTTTGGTATGAGAATTGGTGTTATAGTTTGAATCATGATTCTTGACTCGTTACAGTATTTTATTTCACACAAAAAACACGTAAATAGAAAATAATCCTAAATCCGTAAACTAAACGTCCACTTAATTCTGAATCCAAAAAACTATTGGAGCTGCAAATCCTTCAACATCAATATATCATTCTGAATAAATAAATACATAGATGTATATATGTAACGTCTCAATTTTCAGGTTCAAAATTTTAAAGGAGCTCAATATCTAAATTATAAGGCTTTGGAAGTAAGATTGTAAGGATTCTTACATTTAGGGCCAAAATGCAAATATTAAAAAATAAAGAAACCAAACTGTAATTTTGAATTAAAAAAAAAAAAAAGAAGAGAAAAGCTGCCCTTTCAGGTGGCATTGTTGGAGTTCCAGCAAAGCCAGTTTTTTTTTTCCCCCTTAGACACGTTGAGAGGCTAAGAGCATTAAAGAGAGAGAAAAAAAAAAAAAAACAGAGAGAAAAAAGCTTAGGAATAAAAAAAAAAATTTCACTCTCTATGCATCCACCGAATACCCTCTCCCTCTCCCTCTGCGGTTTTTTTTTTCCCCTCTTTTCCTTGATTCATCCTTCTTCTCCCACAAAGAGCTGCAGCAGTTCATTGAAGTAAATGATTGATTTGAGCTACGGTTCAAAGTAAGAGTTTATTTGGAAAAAAATCTTTGCATGGCTGAGTGTTTGGTGGGGAGTAATTGACTGAATTATGTTTTGATTTTAGCTTGAGGAGAAGAAAGATTCAACTCAGCCCAGAATTGAAGAGGAATTTGGTGAGTTAAGTTTATGCTCTGTTTTTAATTCTGAGCAGTTTGAAATTTTGGTTTGGATAATTAACTTAGTATGTAAAATTGGTTCTGAGATTTTTATGGGAATTAGTAGACACCTTGAGCTTTCCAAATTGGTATAATTTAAAGCAATTGGAGTTGTATTGAATTCTGGGTGATTTTTGGAAGTGGGTTTAGTGTTTATAGTGTCAGGATTGAGTTAGCCGTGAAGATTTATAAAACGGGGTATCAAAATGAATTTCTGGGAAATTATCACTATTTTTACCAGATAATAGACTTGAAAACGAAATCACAAGGTCAAGAATCACCAGAAAAGCATATTTGGTTGGTGAGTTACGACTTTTTAAAGTTAGGCTTGGTGGCTGGTTTTTCTTCAGAAAGACAAGCAAGATTTAATTTGGTATAACGTGTTTTTGAAGGCCTTAACGGACCTGAAACTAAACATGTGATAGTTCTTTCGACAGACGTAGATGTATACTTCATTTAAGCACTAATTTTAAAATTTTTAAGGCTATATAGAATACTTTAATATTCATAAATGGTTGCTCATGTTGCATTTTCTAAGAAATCTAAAGAATAAGAATCAACATGTTCATTTTATGATTTATGGTTGCTGCACCTAAACTGCGTTACTATCATTTAGAACATGTTTATAGTGACGTGTGGGAGTTAGAATCACGTCATTTGGAGTTTTATAGTCTGAGTTGTGCGCATTAGAAGTTTCATATAGTAATTTTTTGAAAGCTGTCAAAATCAGAAAAAATTAAAATTTTGATATCTTCAAAACTTTTTTCAAGACATATGATAGTTCATTGGAAAGATCTACCTGTCTACTTTCTTTTGCAGTGGATTTTGAAATTTTTAAAGACTTAGATAATAATTTATTTATATTTTCGTCAAGGTCAACAAATCTGTCAATTTACTGAATTTATAAAGAGTATAAATTCGAGTTAGAAATTGATTTATGGCTGAACGATTTATAGTTTAGAACCTTGAGATTATATTAACATTAAATATAAGAGACATTAAATATAAATCTCTTAATGAAATATGAAAAATGTGTTAAAAACGTGATTCTTAAATTGAATAAGCAAAGACAACAAATCACTATAACTGAGCTGTTGAGCTTCAAATAACGAAAACCAATTTGTCTATTTTGGACAGTAGAGAGGAAAAATGAGTAAGGGACGCAAAAAGGATTGAACTCGGATTTTGCTAAACAACTCAAGTAAATAGAGTGATTTCTCTACCGCACTTGTAAACCTTATTTGGTAGACTTTCTATGGAATGTCTAGTATGCTATTATATGATTTTTGTGGCATTGTCAATGTGTATGTTTTGTGAAGGCATGCTAGTACAAGTATTGTACTCAGTGTGAAATAGCATGCACAATAGGTCGGTACTGCTAAGTCCTTAAAGGACTCATATAGTGATAGATGAGATTGTGATTGAGCTGCATAAGTCTCTCGAGCCAGGTGGGTGATGACGGAGATTATATTGTGATATTGTGAATTTGTGAATTTGAATGCGTTGGTCGTTCACTCGAACCAGGTGGGTGATGACGGGGAACCTGATATTGTGATTTGAGAAATTGGCATGTGGCCAGATTGTAAAAAAGTCGACAGCAGTACCTAGAGGGTCATAGAGATACATAGTGCACGTGCATAGAATGTAATAATTGATTGGCATTAGTTATCTAGGATGTTGTGATGCATGAGTATGTTGAAATGAGATTGTGTAATTGTAGCTCCACTTATTGTGCCTATAGCTCATTAAAGTTTACTCTGTGCTGTAGATAAAGACAAGAACAAGGCAGAGCAGTAGGCAGGGGAGTTGGCTTCGTTCACCGCTGTACATATGGTCGGACCGAAAAAACGGCACATACTATTTTGGAATTGTAAATACATATATTTTGAGATTAAACTCATAAACGTTGGATGGTTATATAATTATAAGCATAGCTAGAAAACCTGATAAAAATAGTGTGTTGACCGAGTCTTGTTTAAGGAAATTTTTTAAAATACCATAATTTTCGCATAAGCGAATAGTGAAGGTTAGTTATTGTGGCACATTCTTTGCATTAATACTAAGTGAGGTTTTCAGGAGATAGTATAAGGATGTCACAATTAGTGGTATCAGAGTTAGAGTTTAATCGTTTTTACAGACAACTCCATGTGTACAAGTCACGAAGACGGCGAACCTGCTCACTGTAAGTTGTGTATTTTGTGAATTTTGCATTTATGAGTATATGATTTATGAAACTTTAACGTGTATAGGTTAAAGAAATAGTTGTCTTATGTCTGGGTCGAGTTGTAGACGAGCAGAAGTTCAATTGAGCCAAAAATTAAACACTGAAGTGACTAGTAGATTACAAATAACAACCAGTGAAATGGCATACTACGGAGACGTGGTTGAGGCGGCGAAACCTTCAACGTTCTCAGATGAGGAGAACACTATACCAGTGGAAAATTAGGCCACTCGGATGACCATAATTTTTCGCGCGCACAACATTCCCCATAAGTTTAGGACAATGATAGCGGCTATGTATTTAAGAGAATATCCAGCAATTTGGTGGGAGATTTTGCAAGATAGAACAACGAAAGAAATGACATGGAATAGGTTTCATTTTACAATAGAAAGATAATTTAGTCAAAACCTTGGAGGTTCCCTCTAGGAGAGAAGAAAACTTGAGAGTTTCACCGATAGTGATACAAAATAACTAAAAATTTGGATATGAAAATTTATGATATACTGTAAATAATTGTGAATAATGATTATGTATTGAATCGAACTATGACCTAGGTGTTGTATGGATGTTTTAATAATATTATTTATTGACTAAAAGTGAATATCTTGATAAATGACGTGCATGTGGAAATAACACATACATTAGCACGTTAAAACAAATGGCATGTGGAAGACCCCATATGATTCCTCGAGTAGAGCAAGCGGAACCAGCTCGTCAGGGAGATGGTAACGAACTCAGAAATGAGGCTCTTGAAGTGCCTCTTGCTAGGGCACAAGAGGATAAGATAGTAGGATTACGAGAGGCGATGAGCCTGCAAGCGGAGCAAATTCACCAATAGAACGAGCGACTTAATGCCTTCGTGGAACGAATGGATGCTAATATGAATCCACTGCCACAACAACAACAATCGCCGCTACAACCGTAACCGGCACGAAATCAGAACGAGGCTCAGGTGAGAGAGATAGTGTATGAGCGATTTAGGAAACAATAGCCTCTGACATTTGAGGGGGACGTTGGTCCATTAATTGTCGAAGAATTGATATGTAGTCTTGAGAATATTTTTGACTTCATGAAGTTTACAGATCAGGAAAAGGTGGTATGCGCGGTGTATCAGATGAAGAACAATGTGAGACTTTGGTGGGACACTGTTAACAAGATTGCATATGCGAATACTTTGACCTGGACAAGATTTCCTGGAGCTGTTTAACTCCAAATATTATAATGCTAACATTCTGAATGCAAAAGTGGACGAGTTTCAAGAGTTAAAATAAGAGAATTCTACAATGATCGAATATGTGCAGAGGTTCGATCAATTGTCAAGATTTGCACCCGGATTAGTAGCAACAGAAAATGAGAAGAAAATGAGGTTTATGAAAGGCCTAAGGCCGAATTTGGCTAAGTTAGTGGATGCTGGTGAAGCAGGGCCACGCAGCTATGCAGAAGCCGTTAAGGGAGCCATTCGACAAGAAATGTGAGAAAATGTTGAAAAGAGACATGCTCAACTTTCAGGGACTAAGGAGAGTGATACTGGTTCTAATTATTGGTCTCGCCTTAGCAACCGAGGGAATTTCCAGCAAAAATGGAATTTTGGAAATAGACAAGGACAAGGACCCCGGCGGGGAAATTTTGAAAATCGAGGCAATAAGCACTTTGGAAATAATAACCAAGGCGGAAGAAGAAACAGAGATAGAGATGGGCAAGGAAATCAAAATAGGCCGAATCGAGGAGATGACCGGAGACAACAGGGCCAATAGAGCTTTGAGTTATGGTTATACTGCAACAATTGCGATCGTTGACATCGTGGAGAATGTTGGACGAACAACTTTGGGTGTTATGCTTGCGGAAAGCCTGGGCACTATGCCAGATATTGCCCAAAAAACTCAAAACAAGGAGGACAAGGTGGAAATCAGTAGAAGATGAATGCTCAAGTGTTTGCCCTGACTCAAGGTGAAGCAGAGATTGGACCTTCCGAAGTTGCTTCAGGTCAACTCTCTATGGCCGATACTACTGCATATGCATTAATAGACTCAGGTGCATCTCACTCTTTTATTACTGTGAGCTTTGCTAGAAAGTTAAGGAGAATGCCAGATGAGCTAGGGGAAGTATGTAGAGTGTTTTTACCTTCAGGAGATAGTTTGAAGTTTCAATCTTGGTTTAGAGTAGTGCCTATTGTTATTTATGGTAGAGAATTGTATGTCGATCTAATCATACTAGATATGTCTAATTATGATGTCATATTGGGGATGGGCACTCTTTCATTGCTGCGAGTTTTACTAGAAAGTTAGGGAGAGCGCCAGATGAGCTAGGGGAAGTATGTAGAGCGTTTTTGCCATCAGGAGATAGTTTAAAGTTCCATCTTGGTTTATAGCAGTGCATATTGTTATTTGTGGTAGAAAATTGTATGCGGATCTAATCATACTAAAGATGTATGATTACGATGTCATATTGGGGATGGACTGGCTAACACGACATAACGATGTGATAGACTGTAAAAAGAAGAAAGTGATATTCCTGCCCCCAGGTGAGAAGAAGCATTCGAGTTTCGTGGAACCTCCCGCAAACAGAAGTTGCTGATTATATCAGCTATGAATGTTTATAAAATGCTAGCTAGTGGTTGTGTGGATATCTAGCTAGTATTATAGACACGACGAAAGAAGTAACGCTTGAGCCTAAAGACGTTCTAGTGGTTCAAGATTTCCTGAGTGTTTTTCCAGAGGATTTGCCTGGTTTGCCACTAGATCGGAGTTGGAGTTTGTGATTGAGTTATTACTTAGAACTGCGCCGATTTTCAAAGCTCCATATCATATGGTCCCAGCAGAACTGAAGGAATTGAAGACACAATTGCAGGAATTGTTGGATAAAAAGTTTATCAGGCCAAGTTATTCACTTTTGAGAGCATTGGTATTGTTCATTAAGAAGAAGGATGGCATGATAATGATGTGCATTGATTATCGGGAGCTAAATAAGGCTACCATAAAGAACAAATATCCTCTGCCGATGATTGATGATTTGTTCAATCAGCTCCAAAGCGCGACAGTCTTCTCGAAGATTGATTTGAGATCGGGGTACCATCAGCTGAAAATTTGAGAAGAAGACATTCGTAAGACAACATTCTGAACCAGATATGGACACTATGAGTTTCTGGTAATGTCATTTGGATTGACCAATGCCCCAGTAGCGTTCATTGATCTCATGAATCGAGTGTTTAAGGAATATCTTGATAAATTCGTGATAGTGTTCATTGATGATATACTGGTGTATTCACGGACTGAGCAAGAGCATTGAGGCATACTTACCATTAGTTCTACAAAGGTTGTAAGACAAGGAGTTGTACGCTAAGTTTAAGAAATGTGAGTTTTGGTTAGAGAGAGTGTCATTTCTTGGACATGTGGTCTCAAAGGAAGGAATTTCAATGGATCCATTTAAGGTGGAAGCCGTGAGTCAATGGAAGAGGCTAGACAGTGCTACTGAAGTTCGCAACTTTCTCGGATTAGTAGGATATTACCAACGCTTCTTCGAAGGATTCTCGAGAGTTGCGCAACCTTTAACTCAACTCAGTCGCAGGACGTTAAGTTCGAGTGGACTGACAAATGCGAGGAATGCTTCCAAGAATTGAAGGAATGATTGACTTTAACTCCAATTTTGGCTATTCCTTCGGGTAGTGAAGGATTTGTGATTTATAGTGATGCCTTTAGACAGGGTTTGGGAGTAGTATTAATGCAGCATGGCAAGGTAATTGTTTATGCTTCTCAGCAATTGAAAGATTACGAAAAGAATTATCTGACGCATGACCTTGAGTTGGCCGTTGTGGTATTTGCATTAAAGATATGGAGACACTATGTGTATGGAGTACACTGCGATATTTACGTAGACCACAAGTCTAAAGTATATCTTCACACATAAGGAATTAAACATGGGGCAACAGAGATGGTTAGAAATTGTAAATAATTATGATTGTGATTCCATTACCATCCAGGCAAGACGAATAAGGTCGCGGATGCTTTAAGTAGGAAGATAGTGGCCAGTGAAGACATTAAGTCACTTCTAGTAATATTAGCCTCTATTTATTCCATAAAGACATTAAGTCGCTCGTTCTGCTGGCGAAGTTGCTCTGCTTGTAGTCTCATCGCTTTTAGTAATCCTGCTATCTCATCCTCTTGTGCCCTAGCAGGAGGCACTTCATGAGCCTCATTTCTGAGTTCGTTACCATCTCCCTGACGAGCTGGTTCCGCTTACTCTACTCGAGGAATCTTGCGGGGTCTTCCACGTGCCATTTGTTTTAATGTGCTGGTGCGTGTGTTATTCCTATATGCACGTCATTTAGCAAAAGATATTCACTCTTAGTCAATAAATACTAAGTACTCATTCATTGATCAAAATAACATTACTCAAAATAACACTATTCAAATATCCATAGAGCACTTAAGTCGTAATTCAATACAGTAATATTCATTATTCACAATTATTTACAATATATCACAAATTTTCATCTTCAAATTTTTAGTTATTATGTGTCACTATCGGCGAAACTCTCAAGCTTTCTTCTCTTGTTGAGAGAACCTCTAAGGTTTTGGCTAAATTGTCTTTCTATTGTAAACCGAAACATATTCCATGTTATTTCTTTCGTTGTTCTATCTTTGAAAAATCTCCCACCAAACTGCTAGATATTCCTTTAAATACATAGCCGCTATCTTTGCCCTAAATTTATGCGGAATTTTGTGCGCACGAAAAATTATGGCCATTCGAATGGTCCAACTTTCCATTAGTATAGCGTTCTCCTCATCCGAGAACGTCAAGTTTCGCCGCCTCAACCACGTCTCTGTAGTATGCCACTTCACTGATTGTTATTTATGATCTACTAATCACTTCAGTATTTAATTGTTGACTCGATTGAGCTTTTGCTCGTCTACACTCAACCTAGACATAAAAATAATTATTTCTTTAACCTATACACGTTAGATTTTCATAAAAGCCTCCCCCAAAGCCGACTAGGCGGCTACCGGTGTGATTACGTCGCTGCAGCCGTGAAGCCTAATGCAGCGACCGTGAAGCCTAATGCAGGGGGCGTGGGAGTTGGAGCCATGGTTGGACGGTATGATAGTAGTGTTGTTTTTGCTGTGCCCAAAAAGATTGATGGAGGGATCTCCTCTCAGATAGGTGAAGCATTAGCTGTCCGAGAAGGCTTAATAAAGGTCAAGGAGAAGGGACTCTAAACACGGAGTGTGAGCTGGATTGCCGATGGCCTTATGAGGACTCATCTCTTAGATGTAGCTGCTCTAGTTCGTGATGATATTAGATTGTTGGTGTCTTTGGTTGATTGTTGTTTCATGTCTTTTAATTCGTAGACAAGCAAATTGGGATAATCATGCTTTAGTTTCATTAATAATTAGAGTGGAGTACATAGCTGTTGACTAATAAATAACAACAAATCAAGACTGCCTTAGCTACACGGATACATACAATACAAATACATATATATATATATATATGTATATATATTTAACAACCAAAGCTACGTTGATTTATTCAAACTGTTGAAATAGCTGCAGCATAACACACAACAAACGCTCCATGTAGCATTCTGATCATGACAAACTCTTTATCTTACTTTATTCATATCGCCTTCACAAGAGGAGACACTCCCTCGAAAGCTGCAATTTTCAGAAAAATGGAACAAATTAAACATTTATTTCATGGAGCTTTCATTTTTAACCCTTAAATCTTATAAAAATCACAGTAACAAATAAAACAAAAATATATATAAAAACAACATATTTAATACAGATCTAACATTTTAAATCAGAGCACATGAAAAAAATTCCCTATCTAAAAAATCTTATATATTTATACTAAAACAAATTCCAGAAACAACCGGTTCATCACCTCTAATAAAAGCTGTGAATATGAAATATATATATATATATATATATATATATATATATGTAATATGCAAAAAAAAAAA
>NW_010367838.1:211283-262700 GCF_000414095.1 Morus notabilis
CCCCGTGCTTCTTCTTCTCCTTCTTCTTCTTTTTCTTGTCGCCGTCCTTGCTCTGATGGCCGTCGCCATGGATCTTGTCCTTTATCTTTTCGATGACCCCTTCCTTGTGCTCACCATGGTGCTCGGCGCCTTGGTGCCCGGTCTTGTACTGCTCGCCGCTCTTGTGCTCGCCGACGTGGCCGTGGTGCTCAGCCTTGTGCTTGTCCTCCTCTTTGTGCTGGCCTCCGCCGTGGAGAGCATCTCCGATCTTTTGGATGATTCCTGCCATAGTTGGTGGTTTCCTAGCTTTCGTTGATTTTTCTTGAATGTGTTGTTGATGCTAATGAATGAATGGATATGGGGGGGCTAGAAGGTTCTAATTTATAGGCGTATTTTTCCGAAGCAAAAGGATTCGGATTTTCTTTTCTTTTCTTTTTTTCCTTTTTTCTAAGGCATAACTTGTAGAGGAAGCGTAGAATACGCGTTTTTGTTATTACGAAAATGCCCCGCGTACGTGCACGCGGCGAAAAAGAGGTAAATGTTTTTGGGGGTAGCGATTTATGGGGTCTACCAGTACCTTCTACGTGTAGATAAGATTTATTTATTTATTTTTTATTCTAAAATTGAAAGGATATTGTCGTGATTCCGTCTCTATTCTTTTCATCTTTAGAGAAATCTATTAATAGAGCAGGAAAGAAAAAGATCTTTAAAACCCATCATAATAGAAGGAGAAAAAACCGGTGCCCCATTTTTGTGCGGATAAGAATTGCTCATTAATTATTTTCAGGAAAAAAAAAAAAAAAGATAGAAGTCAATATCTGATTTTTATAGAAGGAATGCGAATACCTTTCACAAAAAGATGTGAAATACATAAGCTATTTATTTTATCTTCAGACTTTGGTCTGGCTACTAAATTAAAAAAGTAAACGGAATAAATAATTTTTTATACAAATTTAATAATTAAAAGTAAAAACTTAACAGTAGTTTATATTTTTTTTGGTCTTGCAAAAGAAATTATTTTTAATCTTTTCAAGAAGTATTAAGGTTCGTTTGATATATAGATTCAAATTATAATTTATGATTCTGACGTTCGAAAGTTAAATTTTTTATGAAAAAAATATTATAATAAAATTAAGAATCATAATTTAAACCATACAAAACTTTTAAAATAAAGACACGCAGATATTTTCACAAAAAAAGGTATGTTTTTGCTTTATATGTTTAGTAATTTTGTGAAAGGCCTCTCACATGAAAACCCAAGAAAAAGAAATTATTCCTTGGCCTTGGAAGGTATTCAATTTATGTTCATATGGTTTTTCATAAAAAAAAAAAAAAAAAAAAAAAAAAAAAAAATCATTGCTTAATTTAATTTAAAATAGATATGAGTGTGTTTTTAGTTAAGGGTATTTTGGTACTTTCAACGAAAAGGTAGATCACAAAATTTACATTATAAATGACTCAACGTTTTAAGAATTTAGAATTATTTTACCAAAATTAAAAAAAATTAAAATATGACCTGCTTTGACCACCACCGGAATGAACGAAAGTGAAATTTGATATAAAAGTTGGACGGACTATCTTGATTCTTGATAATAATCTTTTGCCATAAAGAATTACCTTAAATTTTATTAACGAAAGTGAAATTTGATATAAAAGTTCACGGACTATCTTGAGTCTTGATAATAATCTTTTTGCCATAAAGAAGCCCGACCGTCAGGGCATTGAATGCGGCCTATATGCAGGATCTCATCATGTCAGGTCCCACCCCCCACAGAGAAATTCACGTGCTTCTGACAAGTGGAAGCATCAACCATTATTAAAGTCAAGTCAGTACAGGTTTTCTCTTACCTTTTTCTTCTACAACAATGCTAGAAGCCTTTTTTTTATTATTACTTTTCCTGTTCAACACTACACTAACAGTACTCTTATCCAAAGTATTTTAAGGGTTGTTTTTTTTTTTTATATTCTTGAATTAAATGATTTGAGTGATAATTTTAAATTGAATTTGACTTATAATTTGAATTAAAATTAAAATTTATATTTATATTTAGATGTGCACATTTGAGTTATGATTTAAATTGATAATCTTTTTGAGTTTGTGTTTGGATAGATCAAAATTTAAATTTATATTTAGATAGTATTTTAATAAAACTCAATGGGGATGAAAAATTTTAATAGGCTATATGGGTGGGGTTTTATTCGTTTTTTCGTTGTAAATACATAAAAAAAAAATTAACTCAATCAAAATTAAAACGAAAAAATTATGACATTTTTAAGAATGAAGAAAATATTATTCATTACACTAACAGTACTCTTATCCCAAAGTATTTTACTTTTTATATGGTATGATATGATCTTACAAAAAAAATTGATTTCATATATAGTAAAATTTGTGCTTACTATTTAGTGTTAATTATTTTATATTTATTTTAGCGATAATACATTTTTTTTTTTACTTTCATTAATTTGTAAAAAATATCTTAAATTAATTATAAGTGCACTAGTATAATCTATTAAGAGTTTCTATCAAAATTTTAACTAACAAATTAAAATAAAAATAAAAAAGAATTATATTTTTAAATGATCCAAGCTAGAAGTACTCCAAATTTGGTGATTACATTAACTTGTTTTAAGTTAGAACAAGAGTAGTATTATATGGTGTTGTGAGAATAAAGTATTATTTTCTAAAACATAAAATCAAATAGACAACTAATTAGAGTGTACATATTAAAAAGAAAATGATGTTTCCCTAAGAACATATGTGAAAAGACTAATTAAGGTGTACAAAATATAAAAAGAAAAAAGATTTTTAACTATGAGCATATTTGAGAATAATTATTTCAGAAAATGTTGTGATTCAAACAATTTTAAATTTTTTACTAAAATATTTTCTCTCATATAAATTTATTTTTTTAACTCAAACTCGTAAAAAGAATAGATCATTAATCTAAAATATATAGAGAATTGCAATAAAAATATTTTAATAGAGATACATTATTGAAAAATATTTGCACTCAGAAAATAGAAAAATATAATAATTTAAGGAAGTGGAACAAACATTAATAAAAATAAAAAAACGTTATGCAACGTCGGTATAATGCAAAAGGGTCCAAACCTAACATTTTACAGTACACATGAAAAAGTACCTATAAATTAGAGTTTCATTTTGAACCGTAATTGTACCGTATCAGAATACGTACATTCAGCATAATTTTTATTTTGATGTGAGTTAAACCTTGGAATAAAAAGAAAAAAAATCCCCATACTTTAATCAACATCATTTCCCAGAAAGAATGGCATCTCATTATTTATTTGTCGTTCCATCGTTTGACACGCGTACGGTTATATTTTTGCCGACAAACTAGATAATTTGTTGTCATTTTCAGTAAAAAAGATAATTTATTGTCCCTATCGGCAGCAATATCTTCAAGCAATAAATTGCTCATAATACAAAATTAAAGTTATCAATTTATTTCAAATTTTTATTCGTAACAAGTTATATATTATTCTATTATAGTCAATAACTTCCACCGTCTATATCACTTTTACTTTCTACATGTAGCATCTTATTTTCGTATAAAAAGAAGCATATTTATAGACCACCTTTTTTAGTTTTAATTACATCACCGCCATTTTCTTTTTAACAAGTAAATAGGGTTGTTTTTTTGGAATGAAATTTAAAAAAAAATTTAAACTCGAATTATAATTTTATTTAAGTTCACGTTTTTTTATAAAATTTGAGTTTAAATTTAAATTTAGAGTTAAATTTGAGTTCAAGTTTCTCCTTCAACTCGAGTTTATAAACTCGAACTCAAGTTAATGAGGGCTTGTTCGGCAATGTAGTTTTTGAGTGAAAAACTCAAAAAAAGGTAACTCGAGTTATAACTTTATTCGAGTTCATGTTCTTTTAAGTTTGAACTCGAATTTGAACTCGAGTTTAAACTTGAGTTTGGAACTAAAACTCGAGTTCAAGTTTTCCCTTCAACTCGAGTTCAGAAACTCGAACTCAAGTTAATGAACAGTATTTTTTCTATTCTTAAAAATGCTATAACTTTTTCGTTTTAATTCTGATTGAGATGATTTTTTTTCTATGCATTGACAACGAAAATACGAATAAAACTAGACCCATATACCCTATTAAAATTTTTCACCAACATTGAGTTTTTATTAAAATACTATCTAAAAATAAATTCAAGTTTTAACTTACTCAAACACAAACTCAAAAAAGATTCTTATCCAAACCATAACTCAAATGTACACAACCAAACACAAACTCAAGTTATAATTTCAACTCAAGTTATAACTCAAACTCAATTCAAAATCTACACTCAAATTATCTAACTCAAAAATATCAAAAGAACAAGCCCTGAATATTATTTTTTCTATTCTTAAAAATGTCATAACTTTTTCGTTTTAATTCTGATTGAAATGATTTTTTTTTCTATGCATTCACAGTGAAAAGACGAATAAAACTTCACCCATATATCCTATTAAAATTTTTCATTACCATTGAGTTTTTATTAAAATACTAATGAAATACAAATTTAAGTTTTGACCCACCTAAACACAAACTCAAATAGATTCTCAATTCAAATTATAACTCAAATATGCACATCTAAACACATAAACTCAAGTTACAACTTCAACTCAAATTATAACTCAAATTCAACTGAAAATCATTACTCAAGTCACTATAACAAAACAATCCTGAAATCTGTTTGAGTACCTTTTGTTATGACTTATTACATAATTGTCACTGAACAAGTCTGGAGACTATCTTTTTCTTTTTGTTATGAGAAGCTTTTCTTTTTTAGTCACTTACAAAATTGCCATTGAAGCCTTTATTTGGCATCTCATTGTAATATATATATATATATATATATATTTTTGTCGATTGCGAAATGTCAATTCCGCTTTTTAAGGAATACAAGTAAAAAACGTGAGGAGACTCATTTAAAACAACCATGATACAAATAGTTGGAAAAAAAAAAGAATAAAAGAAATAAAAATAGAAGTGAAAAAATTTGAAGAAAAAGATAGAAAAAAAAAATTTGCGCAAAATGTTTCAGAATTGAAATTGAAATTTATAAGGATTATATGCAAAATATATTTTTGTAAGGACACACTTAAAAACAAATTAATTTAATAGAATAATTAAAATAAAATATTTTAAATAATCGTAAAAAAATATTAAATGAGATATATTTGAACTATATAAAAAATTAAAACTTAAAAGATGCAATAAAAAAATCAAGGGAGAAAAAAGAAGAATAGCAAAACAAAAAGAAAAAGAAAAAGAAAACTAATGAAGTTAAAAAAGGTGGGGTAACGAAATAGTAGGCAACGAAGAGCACGCCCCCCCAAAAAAAACCGATTCTCACTTGGGCGATAGGAATAGATTTTGCTTTTCAAAAAAATACATCGCACCTAAGCTTCTTCCTTCACCCTATTTTTTTTTCCTTTTGTTTTTTTAGAAAGAAAACTCGGTAGCTTTAACTATTCATTGCAATAAGTCAGATTTTCGGATTTGATTGTGATTTTCGGTTTTTTTGGTTTGATTTGATGATTGATCTAACTGAAGAATGGTTGGCCGCGGAAAATTATTTTGGGAAGTTTCTGTTACTTGAAAACTGTTAAAGTCAATCAATTTGGATTGATCCTTTTGTTTTTTTAGAAAGAAAACTCGGTAGCTTTAACTATTCATTGCAATAAGTCAGATTTTCGGATTTGATTGTGATTTTCGGTTTTTTTGGTTTGATTTGATGATTGATCTAACTGAAGAATGGTTGGCCGCGGAAAATTATTTTGGGAAGTTTCTGTTACTTGAAAACTGTTAAAGTCAATCAATTTGGATTGATTTGATGAGAGTTAACTTTTAAATTTTTTTGCTCAAGTTGAAAAAGATGAATTAATTTTTACAGAAATTAAATAATATTAGGTCTAATTCTACCTAATAAAATTAGAAATCAAAAGATATTGGGCCTAACTCAACCTAACAAAATCGGCTTGTTCAAATATTATTAGGTCTAATTCTACCTAACAAAATTAGAAATCAAAGGATATTAGGCCTAACTCAACCTAACAAAATCGGCTTGTTAGGGGAGGATTGCCCTCACCTTATTAAGTAGATCATGCCAATATCTCCAGTCAATGTGGTATTCTAATACGCCCCCTCACGCACAGCGTGGATCATGCCAAACCGCTGCGAATAAGTCGATATTGGGGGACCCAACATTGTAAAACTGAGTCTGCTCTGATACCATTTTATAGAAATCAAAGGATATTGGGCCTAACTCAACTAAAAAAATCGGCTTGTTAAGGGAGGATTGCCTTCACCTTATTAAGTGGATCATACTAATATTTTCAGCTAATATGGGATTCTAATATTAATTGATATGTGTTGGGATCTTGTTTTTGATGATTTTTATTTTCTGAATTTGATGTTGGCATTATTTTGAGCATGATTTGTGATTGATCTAATTAGAGATTTTATGGCAGTTGATTTTATCTTTTTAAAAGATTTTGATTATTTAGACACTATTTAAAGTCATTCGTTTTGATATGATTTGGTGAAGGTCAACTTTAGTCATTTTTGGTAAGTTGAAATTTGATGGAAATTAAATTGATAGCTGGAGATATTCGGTTTAGTGGTTTGAAAAGTTTGTGCTGATATGAAAACTTCACAAAGTTATTTATTTTGAAAGTCAAATTTTGGTTCAAGTTTGGTAAATTAGTGATTGATGATGTGATTGATTTTTAGATGTGATATTGCAACTGACTTATTCTCATATGCTTTCTAAGAATACGTCTAGGTTCATATGACAGTTATGAGAAGATTTTAAGAATTAATATGGTTGATTATCAGTTTTTTTTTACAGCAGTTTTGACAACTCTGTTGCAATGATTACTGCAACAGATTGAAGTGTCGCAAATGTTTTGAAGATCTTATTAGCAGTACTTTTTTTGTCTATTTTAAAAAAAGTATCTTTTTTATTTTCTGTAGGCCTTGTAATTAATTTTTCTGGGTTTGAGAGATAAAGTTGAGTATTTGTAATCTTTATAATTCTTCTAGAGATGGGGTTGAGTTTTTTAGGAAAAAACTTAGTTGCAAGGATTTTGACATTATAAATGGAAGGAATCTCACTGATCAAGTCTATAAAAAAATTACAATTCATAAGCGTCTTGTTTTAAGAGGGAGTATTGAGGAGTTTAAATCCATACTGAGTTGTAAATTAAGTTATTAATGGAATGTTCATTATTTCGGCGTGTTGCATTTGCATTTTTCATCCAAGAATGAACTGTTAGAAATTATACCCTTAAAACATGTGATATAATAAGATATTTTATTATTTATTTAATAAAATAAATTTTTATTATTTTATACATACGTATTGTTAAATACTTTAAGAATATTTCTGGAAATTCCTTAAATATTATATATTATTTCTGTTACCTCCCACTATGTTGGAAGTATTTTAAGTGCAGTCTTCTGCTCTTTTGTTTTATTCCATTACAATTGGAAAATAGCATGCACAACAAATTTGCACGCGGTCCAAAAAAGAGATTTTTTCATTTTCTAAAGAGATTAAATAAATAAATAAAAAGTGATTATTTCCTCTCAACCATGACACTAGCTTTGATAATTCAATATCGATAAATACTCTTTAACGAAGTATCAAAAGATCCTTCAATCATTCTATGATCCACTATAAAAGGTGTTCCGATACCGCTCAACAATTTCTGATAAATATGTTTATTTACATAATTCAAATCATGACTTAAATTGTGTATATGATTTGAGTCGTGACTTAAGTCATTTCATAAAGGCTAAAATTTTGAGTGCCAGCATTCATTACCCTGTTCAGAAATTTTAACATGTAGCTGGAAAGCAGATTTTTGACGATACAGATTGAAGTCCGGCGACCGCCGCTGCATCCGTTAAATCGCAGGCTTAGACCGATACATTCTCTAAGACTATACTGCATTCCTATCTTCAATCTTATTGAACTGAAGATCGTAAAGTCCTCTCCCCAAAGAAATCAGTTAGATATAAGGAATTATAAATTATAAAATCTAAAAAATTGTTAAAAGAGCTAAGAGTAATGCTGGAAAGCTATACGAGTCGCAAGATATTATCTACAAATCAGTTAAATTGGAGTCGAGACTCATCTACAAGGCAGAGTATATTAACAAAAAAATTAAAGAACAATAGTTTTTGGTTTTTTTTTTGAATTTTTGAATTTTTATTTTTTTACTAGAGTCATCATGTGGCACATAATATTTCCAGAAAAGGGGGTGTCATAAGATTATATTATACACAAATACAAAGGCAACAGCAATCCACTCAAACGTATCTAAATGCGACTGCTCCAGTATCACCTGATTGCTCCAAGTAAATTGGCACCATAAAGCTTCGCACCTTCCAAATGCTGAAAGAACCATATAACAGAAATTATAAACTTGGCTTGAAATTACAACACCATTATCTATGATCATGTCGTTATTTGATTGATATCTAAGGAAATTTCATCTTATTTGGCAGCAGATATATGCAAAATATCTCATTTTCTTGGACCCGCTCCCCGCAGAATCTTAAGCATTATAAGATCAGATAACAAAGACTCAAACTTGGAAAAGTTTTTTTGACTAGTACGTAATATCAATAAATTAAAATAACAAGTTATAGGCATTCTGACTCAGTATGACCATGGGAGGAGAGAGAGGCGCAATAACAAGTTAAAAAAACAAATGTGCTAGACTATTTCATTCTGCAATAAATTCACAAAGAATGCGTCAAGCGTCTTTACTTACCGTATCTCTCAGATTCACTTCTCGTAAATAAGCTCGTTGAAGGTTTGCACCCCGTAAATTAGTATTACTCAACTTGGCACCCTGAACCATAATTCAGAGCACAGTAATAGATATAGACAAATGCGCGCGCGCGCACACACACATATATATCTATATATATATATATATATATAGAGAGAGAGAGAGAGAGAGAGAGAGATTTGTTTCCGTGCAAGTTTCAGTAATTCCCCTTAACTACCTATATCTCAACACGTGCAACATTATTCTCCCCATTTTCTTTGGTCCTCGTTCCTTAATTGACTAGGCCTCTTTAGCCCTAGTTCCACAAATCAGTTTTTAACTGTCTAGGCATCTTTAGAATAACTTCCATTTATGCACCATTTTCTTTAGCCCTACTTCCTTTCTAATGCAATTGTTTTCATTAATATAGTAACTGAAGTTATGTCTTCTATGTTTCTTTTTTTGATAAGAAAAAACCTTTTTATTGATAATCATCAGTTACAAGGAAAGAGGATGAGAAATCGTTAGAGCAAAATCAAAAGTAAGAAGGTCTAAGAATACAACACAGTAACATCAAAGTCTAAAGAAATCTATCCTCCTATAACATCCTTCCAATTCATTATTATTGTTATCATTTTTTTTATTATTAGTGATATTCTAACATGCAAGTTGATAATGCTTAATAATCTATACCTTCAAATTGGCTCCTTCCAGTATAGCTCCCTCTAAATTCGCATTTGCAAGATCAGCATTCTGAGAAAAAAGATGAGTAAATAAATGAATATACAATGGTAACGGCTTTTCAAACATTATGTTTGCATCTGAAGTAGACGAAGTTTTCCTTCTGTTCAGAATAAATTTTCTTCCTTAGTTTTATTAGGTAAAAGAAAATCAATCTACATGTATGCCCATAATAACAGGACTTTTCTTTATCAGATTATTACTTCTTCACAGAGGTTAGACTTGATCTACGAAAGAGAAAAAGATTGATATGTATAAACATGAAACGATAGACAAATGGAACATCAGTTTTCATACTTAAACCACCTCCTATTATTCTACAAGATATTGCCCACCTAACACTCATAGCATATCCTAATTGAACAAGATCCCAAGAGTTGACGTTTGAATTTTTATTTTTTATTTTTTTAAAACTAAATCCACTGCTTTTTATTTAGTGAAATCAAACAAAATAACAAGAGACATATTAATACACCCCATAGGAAGCAAAAAATATATATATATATACACATATATATATATATGTGTATATATATAAGCTGTCACATTGTTCTGCCTTGAGGGAATTAATGCCAGAGCATAAAAGAGTAGACCACACAATTTGTTTAGTTGGCGAAAAGAAAAATGTTTTGGACAATCCCAAAATATACGAGGATGTCGAACCAGTAGCATTTTTTTTTAGCATAAAGTTCATCTCAATAAAACATCCCTCCCATTCCCCCTTTTCTTCCTTCGTTTGCAATAATTGGTATTCCATTAAACCTTATCAAGGCGCATACGGAGTAATAAAACGGTATAATTCAAGGCACGAATCTACACCTGTAAGTGTGCAGAACGGAGGTCTGCCTGGCAGAAGCTGCAGTCTATTAAACATGCATCTGCAGAAGAAAAATAGGCTAAGCTCCTCAATTCAAATAACCTAGGACAAATACTCTGCTAAGGCAGATTAGGAAAAATACTCAAAAGTTACTTTGGTCTCTAAAAAAGTTTGAAGAACAAAACATTATAAGTACCACTAGGATGGGAAAAATCATTAGTGGTAAAACAAGCCATGGAAATAAGAGGAAGCAAAATTAAAATTTGATATTTTATTAGCACTGGACCCCTCACCGAGTTCATTGCAATCCCAACATTTACAATCCGCAGGCTAGTTGAAGAACAATGAGAAGGACAAAGCAGAATTTATATATTCTAAGTTATCTCTAGGAGTTTATCAAGGTTCACATTCAAACAAATCTTCATTACATCTTTTTTATTAAGTTTGTTATGATTTCTTTGCTTCCACTATTCCACTCATCCTTTGTAGTTGTCGTTATTATTATTTCACAAGAGAAACAGCTATGGTATAGTTTGTAAATGATTCATTCCGCTAACTCGAACATAGAAGAGCCACCACTTGAGTAAATTACCCAAAATATTCAGGATAGATGCTAGATGCTTTCAGTTACTTTAAACCCCATGGAAAAACAAAAGTAATTCAAGAAAAGAGTGGGTTTGCTTGTATGTTCATATGGAAATCCTGTACTCCTATTAGATTTAAGGTCGTCACTTGGTTATTTACCAAAGTAAATTGAACGCTTGTGGCTTAGAGCAGAGAAAACATCCTCACTTTCCTTTGAGTCCTAGCTGGTATGTTATGTTCAAGGGCAAATGCAGAAACGACAGACCATTCAGTTCTTCATTATGTGATGGCTCAGAGGTTATGGTGGAAAGTACTGGGCGCTGCTGCTCTCAGCTGAGCTTTCCAGCTCAAAGCAATTCAATATTGGTGGAGGATTTATTTGATTTAGTAGGGACAAGAAGGCCCAAACAATTTAAAGAGCAATGCACATAGCCATACTATGGGTTCTTTGGTTAGAGGGAAAATAAAGGATGTTTGGGGATAAGGAGATGCTTGTTGAGGATTATTTAAAAAGGCAAAGTTTCTAGCCTCTCTATGGGCTTCAACAGGCTCTTCCATTGTCTTTGATTTTTTTTTTTTTTTTTGTGAAAAGAAACGGAGAATTTTATTGAACCGAAAAAGGAACAAGGAAAGCAGAGGAAGAGCTTTCCTCTAACAGACCAAGTTCAAAATAACAAATATCAGAGTCAAAACTGAACAAAAAGGAAAGAGACTACAAAAAAAGAACCCAATTCCTAACAAAATCTGAAAATAACGGCTGGCCAAACTCTTTATCCCTATGTACCCACAACGAAACCCAATATTTAATTTTATCTCAAAGGACAGAGACAACTTCCTCACAATTCTTAAAAAACTCTACTATTTCCCTCTAACCAGATGCCCCAACAAAGAGCTAATGTTGCAACCCTCCACAAAATTACCCTCCTTTGAGTTGGACCCGATGGGGGAGAAAATTCAAGAAGCTCAACACAACTCCTGGGCAACACCCATAAAAAAGCCAACTCTTTTAGAAGATAATGACCATATCTGATAAGAAAAAGGGCAATGTAGGAATAAATGGTCAGCTGACTCTCCATTGTACTTACATAACGTGCACCAGCCCGGAGAGCTTGTGAGGAAAGGAGCCAAAAAAAAAACACTTTAACCTACTATTTTGTGGAGGTTAGGGCTATGTCCGGCGGCGGCGTGGTCGACGGAAGAGATTCAACCAAGCTGGACGAGAGACGGTCGGCGGGGCTGGGAAGAAATGGGTGAGAGAGAGGTGAGAGAGGTTAATATTACTTTCCTGGGAAAGTAAATAACACCCTATTGGGTGGGTTTAGGATTACCCCAAAATGTGGTAATGTGAAACCCATGGACTTCACTTTCCTGGGTTTTAAAAAAGTCTAATAATTATACCAAACATGGGAATCTAAAGATTCTCATTCCCACCCCTGAGCCAAACGCCCCCTTAGTGGGAACATGGGAAGACATTTTGGTTTAGAAATGTTTATGGGAGCTTTGTTTTGTGCTCTTAGTCTAGTCTTTTGTTAACAACATTATTTCTTTTTCACTATGTATTTCCACTTACTTTTTCTGTTATAGAATGGATACCTCATCCATCCTGAAACTTCATTTGTAATAATTTGCTATTTAATAAGGTTTTCAATGTTTCTTATAAATAATAATACCAAAACTCACTTACTTTCAGTGCAACAGCTTTTCAGAGAACAGCTGAAAACTGATGCTATGATATTCTAACAAAGTCACCAACCAATTAGTCAGCGGATATTTTTACTTCTCAAGAGGAAAAACGCAAAAGGGGGAACTTTTGGTGGTGGATCAGCATGCAATTGGAGTCTACATGAAAAAAAGAAAACAAAAAAAAAACCAAAACCAAAACAAAAAAGCTCCTATAAACTATTAAGTGTATAAGATGATGCAACAATCTAATACAATATAAAGCCTTGAGCACTAAAACAGTTAAAGATGACAAGACAATTACTCAATGATGATCAGAAGTAGAAAGTTTTGCCTTGTAAATTTGCACTCTGAAGATTAGCACCAGCTAATAAAGCTCCACGGAGATTGGCCCCAGTAAATTCACATCTTTTCTAGACAAAAAAAGACCATTAAGAGACTTTATCATAAAATATAAACAAATGAAAGAGAGTAACCCTTCAAGTGGCTTACTCTCTCAAAGTTGCATTATGGAAGATTGCTCCCTCAGCATCCACATCCTGTAACAAAAAATACACAGAAATAATTCAGATACCAATGCAAAAGACATAACGAATGGTACAGTTTTATATACCACCTAGATATCATCAATAAAAGACTTATAGCTTTAACAATGAAAAAGACAAACATTTCCCATGTTGCACACAAAACGCTAAAAAGATATTAGTTAAGCTGCCTTAGCATCATGTATGATTGAAACGTAACCCACCCGGAACTTAGCACACTGTAGGTTTGCACGTGAGAAGAATACATTTCTAATGCATGCATAGCTGAAGTCCACATATGACAGATCCTGCAGTTCCATGACAAGATAACATTAAGTAGGACATCAGAGATGCAGGATTGTGCGAACCCCACCAGCTAAGTAACGTGTTTGCAACTGTGTGTATCATAATCATATGATACTAAAAAAGAAGTAGGATGAAATTTTCATCCTGGTTAAATGAGAAATTCTACTGCTCGAAATGTTCTATCTAGAACAAGGCCCTAAAAATATACCAGTTTCGAAAGGTCAAGGCCTGAAAGATTAACGCCTCGAAATCTGACTCTCTCAGATTGTATACACTTGATGATATCTGTACGTGTTAGCTCAGTAGTTAGATCTTCATCTTCCTTCCTTTTATTTATGATGACAGCATTGATTCCTTCTATAAGTCCCTGTATATCAATGATGTTAAGGAATGATATAAAAATAGCCAGAACTTATTTGTGATTAGTGAAAAGAAATTGAAAATTATAAAGATGCTCATATGTAAATATTTAAATATATTAAGCTCCAGTCTAGTAAATATATTAAGCTCCAGTCTAGCTATAAACTTCATCATTTCAACAGACTTGCGGATCAGAAAGGAAGGGAAAAAAAAAAGGTTTAGTCAAGACTTTCCTAAAGTAGAAAATAGAAATAAAATTAAGAAAACAAAGATTTCAACATTTGAAAAACAGTGACCTGTCAATGCCAGCATATGAAGATAATGACCTAGGAAAATGATAAACTTGGTACTGAAACCCACAGAAAAGAAAGTAGAAGAATGCTAGAAAGAACTTTATTATTGAATATAGAACGTAGTACAACTAGCAGAACTTCGAGGGTCTGCTATTGTCCCCCGCTTGGATTAGTTTCCAAGACTTTTTTTCCTAAGTGATTCCCTGATCTCAGCATAATCCTTTCTTTCCCCCTCTTACCAATTTTTATTCCTCTCCAATCTGTAACTAACCTCTAACTAATTGAACTATCAATAACTAACGCCATCGCTCACTACCCCTAACCCCCCACCGTAACCACTGTAATAGATAACAGAACCATTACATTCTCTTATTCCTCCTAATGAAAACCAGCCTAAGTAAAGGCTTATCAGAAAACTTAAGACTGAATAGGTCTATCGGTTCCTTACAAGTTTATTTTTAAGGAAATTGAATGAATTATTGGTTCCTTATAAGTTTCTAACAACAAGAAATTTAAAAAGCTTAGGAGACAGCTCTGCAGCTAAAACAGATTGCTCGCATTTGATCGTCCATAATCCACAAGCATCTACTGAAGGAGCATAACATAGAGCACCGCAAAAAGATCCAAGAAGTCTGTAATTCAAGGCTATTACAGGGACGAGATAGTTCTAAATTTTGAATATAACACAAAATTTCAGTTACTATATGTAATCAAAAATTAAGAACCAGTTTTAAAAAAAGGTGAGAATACAAATTAGCGACTATAAATAATAAACTTATAAATCTTTGGTCTGCATGAATATTTTACAGCTATTAATATCACGTAAGAAATGAGCATTTTCAAATATCCCGAAACGAGGCAACAAAATGGTAAAGGGAAGAGATAAATTCGTTAATATCATTATTGCTGTTCGACATCGCTTTTATAATAGTGAAAATCAACTAGATTACACTTAAAATTTAAACCGCAATAGCCAGATGCAAACACAAAATGCAAAGTACCAAAACTCCACTTACCAGTAACTGATAATATTCTGCCTCCCGCTGAAGTTCTGAATATTCAGAGTCTTTTAATATGGGAACAACACCATCCCTTAACCAATTCAGGATGTGTCGAAAATGCTTGCCATCTCTATCAACAAACACAAATCCCTGCAGGAATTCACTAAGTTTGAGGAACTGAATATGTTCATATAAATGAAGTAACATTCGACAAGTAATCCATGTACAAAGCATCTTTTATGACATATGTACTTATTTATTAGCTGCTAGGGGTTAAAACTATGAAAAAATCTGCATAACATAACGCATGTATGCAAATGTATCCCCACACACTTAGACAAACACAAGCATGCACGCATAAACAGACCTTATGTATGTTCTTATTTAATTATACAAAATCACAAAATTGCAAACATAAATGGTATTCAACGATCCCTCACCCACCACACCACTCTCTCTCGTGCATTTTCTAGTGGAACACCATTAAAAAAAAAAAAAAGCCACTAAATGAGCTTAACAAATAATATAGATCACACAGTAAATTACTAATGTATGAGAATAATATAATCGGGCATACAAATTTAAGTAGTTTAAGCAACCGTTCACACTAGAATAATTGTTTAGCTCTCTCTCTCTCTCTCTCTCTCTCTCTCTCTCTCTCTCTCTCTCTAGTGAACGTTCTTGGTTGTTACATCATCATCAAATGGACGCCAAAACGAATTAAAGAGAAAACAAAACTAATGTATAGGCAGGTTTAAAGATGAATGCAGACAAATGTGAAGGATCTGGATCTGGATGACTACAAATGGAAACTTTAAAAACCACTCGACTTCACTTTATGCATGTGTTAGTCTTCTAAGTAATGCATTGACCACAAAATCTCACCGATGGTATTATACTATTCAAAGAGATCGTAATTGCATACAAAATTGGCTTCAGGAAGGGAGTGGAAGGAAATAAAGAAAACATGTAACACGATACAAGGTATATACCTTTTCAGGGTCCTGGCACACAGTATGCCTACCACTGAACATTGCAGCAAGCATTGAATACGGTTCTCGCTGAGTCAAAGTATCAACAGTAGTGCAAAACTTCTTCCCTCCTGCCAAAAAAAAAAAAAAAAAAATCAGCTGATGAGCAGATACAGATAAATAATCAAAACAAATACAAAAGCTATAACAATTGATTTTACAAGAAGAAAGAACTTTATATTGATATGAATCCAATATAAAGAGAGAGGACAACGTATCGCCAGGGAACAAAAACACAAAACAGAAACTGAAAACTAAAAAGTTGAAACAATGACAGAAAGCAGAAAACAAACTAACAACCAATTACATCCCCTCCAATTTATGATTATCAGAGTAAAAGGAAATTGTTTGCAATCTTTGTCTGATGATGGCCATAACGAAGCTGAGTACTTAGCCTTCTTAAACAAATCTTCCATCCCGATCTCTTTTTCTTCAAAAATTCTAAAACAAATCATTAACCCCATCTCTTTTTCTTCAAAAGCTATAACAATTATAACTTCATTGGGATAAACACAATAGTAAAAAATATCGATTATTTGTGGCATTACAAGTATTATGATCAGAAAAAAATATTAGCACACCAAGGTAACGAAAGATAAGGTACACATTGCTTCAGTTACAACTGAATCGGTAACAAATATTAAAAGGAATTTTAATTTCAATCTAGCAAACTTCAGAGCATTAACCTTGAAAAGCATCATTTCATATAATTTGGTTTTGAGCATTAACAAACGGTGTTCCCATGATTCCAACTCTAGAGCTCTGTTTGGTATCCGAGAAGACCAAGGAAAAATTGACAGCAAAATCACAATATAAAATCTCCTAGTCAACGTAACGTCAATGCTACTAGATAGGCTTAAGTAGGTTTTTTTTTTTTAAAAAAAAAATAGAAGAAAAAACAGGGAGCGGCAAAGCAAATATTCCACTGTTTTCTACTTGTTATTAAGCAATTTTCTTGGGAAACAAACAAAGAATCGAGTGGCAGAAGATAGGGTTCGTTGTGATCTCTCTGATTAAAGGAATTCCGAGCAAGGCAGTGGAAATTTAGGGTTCCCAGTTCGCCCTGAAGCAACCGATTAGAGGAGGAAAAAAAAAAACTAAATTTGATTTTGCAAAGAATCTGCGAAATACTTGTACCATAAGACACGGAGAGAGAGAGAGCTGACCGATATTAAGGCGGACGATAGAGGAGGAATCCGAGTCCGTCATCGTGTATGCCGAGAGAGAGAGAAAAGGGGGGAATGGTGAAAGAAATACGTTGACAGCGAAGATGTCCACCGAGTAGGTACATAGCTCTGACCCGCGCTTCCGGTTTATGTAGTCCCGGTTTGGTCGGTTGGTTTGGATTTTATTAATTTAAATTTTTTGCTTTAAATAGAAAATTTTATATTACGTGGTTTAAATTCTAATTTGAATTAATTTTTAGATGTATATAGTTTAAATATGAAATATATTTTAAATTGTATGTTTATTAAACGTCAATTTAAATTGTCTTTATTATATATTAAAACTTTTTAGCAATTTTCTTAATTCTTTAAACATTTTGACCCTAAAATTATTAAAATTTTACATTTATTTCATTATATAATACGTCATGACATCAAGTACAATATTGTATTATAATAATATAACACAATACAATATAATACAATACAATATAAATTATCAAATATTTGTTTGAGGATTTCAGAGAATGTCGAGGAGGATCTTGAAATGTGAGCTCTTTTTTATTTTTGGTTAATCTAATAATTTTATTTCTTTGGTTTTATTTTTTTGTTGACACTTTTCTTTTTTTTTTTTTGGTTATTATCAATTTGTTTATGGGCATTGGTTAATTTGTAATTTTTGTTTCTTGGCATATGTTTTTCTTTTTTAAATTCTACCGGTGATTTTTAAAATTGAGTCTTTATTTTCTTTTTTTGCTTTTTTTCTTATAAAAATAAAATTTACTAGTCTTAGTCTCAAAAATAAATGTTGTGTTTGGAGTTTTTTAATTTTTCACGTTTTTTGAGAAAAAAATGAAAACGGGAGAGAAACGGCATTTGGCATAATTAAAGACAAAAAAAGAAAATGAAAATGATTTTTTAATTTAGTGTAAAATATGAGATAAATGAAAAACGACTTTTAGTCGTTTTTCATTTTTTGTTTCTGTTTTCTCCAGAGAGGGAGAGATAGAGACGGATTTTTTTATATTAAAAATAATTTCTTGATAAAACTACCAAACGTATTTTTAAAAATAATTTATGTTTAAGATTAAAAATGTTTTCATTTTTATTTTCATATAAAAAAATAAAATCATTTTAAAACGAGTTCTAAATGCATCTAAAATGTCAAGTTATCTTTCTTTATTTTCCACCCAAAAAAAGGGGAAATAGTAGAAAATATGCCAATATGAAAAGTTTAAGAAAGTATATAGGTCAATTTTTAGTTATAGAAATTAATAGGCCATAACTTGTCAAGTTATGGTTCATAATCAGATAATTTATGGATAAACTTGTCAAGTTATGGTTCATAACCAGACAAGTTATAGACAAAAATCGTGAGTAACTTGTCAAGTTATGGTTCATAACTAGATAAGTTATGGACGAAAACAGTAATTTGACCTATTTATTAACTTATGTAAACTATTAGCCTATTAATTTTAATTCATCCCAAGTCTTAATCTATTTCCCCCTTTCCCCCCAAAAAAAAAAAAAAAAAAAGGTTGCGAGACAGTGCCCCACTCCACAAACCCGCTGGTTATTGAGCCGCACTGCTCCACTAAACAATATGGTGCGGGTCATTACGGAGCGAGGCGAGTCTAAACGCAGGGCGGTGCGGGTCAGCTAAAAACCCGACCCGCCCCACCCAACTCCATTGACAAGCTAGCGTAGGCACACCAAGTTACCCAACCGTTAAGGGATGATGAGGGAAATGAGGAGCATGAAACAGGTGTTACGTTGCATGTCCATCCAAACGTGGCAGGTCTCAAACACAAACACATTTCACTCTCCTCTTCTCCCTCTCTATCTCTCAACCATATCATCTTAATTTTACTTCCGTACATCACATTAATCAGTTTCTATTTATTTCTCTGCACTTCGTCAAAACAAAACAAAACGAAACGAAACACAAAGAATATACTTATCATGGCAACAAGATCAATAAAACATCTATCCTCCATCGCCAACGACGTCGTTCAAAGATGCGCCTTGTAATAAATACATCATCACATGCACCGTTTTACAATTAGTTTGAATTAAATTCATGAAGTTCGGACAGAATTTTTTTGTATATGATTTATGAGAAAAAAAATATTCATTGCAGGAAACTGGGGAGTTCTGTGGAGAAATTGGTGGAGGAGTTTGAAGGTTTAGTTTGGAAGGTCGAGGACAGTAATATTAATGGCGGGAGTTATTCGAGGAAGTTTGTGGAATTTTGTAGCGCCGAGGCTGTGAAGGAGTTTTGCCAAAAAGTAGAAGAGAAGATTGAAGATGGTTCCTTTAGCCGCTTCACCTTCGATATCATGCTTGCCTGGCAAATGCCCACCTCCGCCGAGGAAGACTGTCGTACGGTATATTAATTTAACATTGTGTGAGATATATATATATATATATATATATTAATTTATCAATCCATCCCACAACTTATTACCCTTTAGTTCATGGATTATAGAATTATCTTATAGAACCATTTTTAATTTACATGTATTTAAACTATAAAATTAAAACCATTTTTAATTTACATTATTTTTTTAAGAGAAAATACTGTAGCAAACTATGAATTATGAATCCTTCAACCAAACGAGCTTTTAAGTTATTAAGTTATTAGAAGGTCACGTGTGTAGGTACGTGTGGGTAAATTAGTAAATAATTAGAAAGCTCGTGAATATTGAAGTGTGAAAATTTAAGTCAAGTTATTAAGTTATTAGAAGGTGTTTGTGAAAATTTAAGTCAAGTTATTAAGTTATTAGAAGGTGTTTGTGAAAATTTAAGTCAAGTTATTAAGTTATTAGAAGGTGGATCAACACTCCCCTCACGTGCGTGTGGGTAAATTAGTAAATAATTAGAAAACTCGTGAATATTTAAGTGTGAATATTTAAGTCTGAAATATATGTAAGTACGTGTGGGTAAATTAATAAATAATTAGAAAGCTCAACACGTGAATATTTAAGTTCGAGATATATTAAAAACCTAATACATGATAATAATTTTAAATGGGAATAAAGAGTGTAATTCCGATGTTTGAACGCAGAACCTCCTACCATGTTAGTTTACCAATCCATCCTAAAAACTTAAGTTATTAGGAGGTGGGCCAACAATAATTTTAATTATTACTTTAACAGTATATGTATAGTTGTATACATGTATATATGTATGTATGTATATTTGGTTGATGTTGATTAGTGTCTAGAATACTTGACACATGAAACGGGGACTCTGCGGTCTCTCCAAAGCAATTTACATTTTTCTTACTATAGTTTTTTAATGTATACTCAGAATTTATTGAAAAAGAGAAGTTGCAGGTGATGGTTCCACATTTAGCATTTACTTCATTCTAGAAGAATGCAAGAACTAAAAAAAAAAAAAAATCCTCAACTTTGGCATTTGGCAAACATATGCAGCTTCTGTTATACTAGTGAAAGTAATTATTGTCTCATTTAATGGGAAAAAAAAACAATGCGTAAAATATAAATGAATGTCAGGAGCATCACATTAGCGACAGAAAGGTGTAACAATAGTTTGGGATGAAAAAGTGTTAACAATAGTATGAGAGAACTAAATTTATTTGGTGATTTATCCAATGTTAATATTAGGTTGGATATATGTGATAGTATACCTCTCACCTATATATATGTTACACTTCCCATTTGGCAATGCCAGTATATATATGGGTTGCAAAACTGTATGGGTCTTTTGTTGATAGATCATTTAAACAACATGAATTTCTAGCTCATGCAGAAATATTTTTTGTCATCTTCTTGGTCAAGCATTACAAATTATTCAAAACATATATATATATATATATATATATATATATGTAGTCTGTTTATGTGAACTGTTGTCTTATGTACGTTTGATCTTGCAGGAAAACGTGGCTAAGGAAAGAGAAGATAGGAAGAGACCTCCAAAAGCAACATCGGAAGAAGACGATGACATCCCTCTTTTCTATTCAGACATCCTGCCTCTTCTTGTAAGCCAGGGATCCCATTCCTCACTCGATGAATTTCATATAGAGATCAAACTTGGACATATTATTTTGTCAATCTGATACCACTAAGAATCTGCATTGCTTTTCGGAACTTGATGAATTTCGTATAAAGATCATAATTGACAAATTATATATGTCTATCTGATACGAGAATGGATCGCATAAGGAATGAAATTATTCGTAATAAAGTAGGTGTAGCACCAATAGAAGATAAGGTGCGCGAAGGCCGCTTGAGGTGGTTCGGGTATGTCCAACGTAGACCGCTAGAAGCACCAGTCCGTGCTTGGGAGGACATTTTTATACCTAATACTAGGAGAGGGAGGGGTAGACTAAGAATTACGTGGACCGAAGTCGTTAGGAAAAACATTCTAGATCTAGGCCTTCAGGAAAGTATAATTTCGAACAGAGCCGTGTGAAAAAGTGAAATTCATATTGTCAATCCCAATTAAGTTGGGATTAAGGCTTGTTGTTGTTGTTGTTGTATATGTCTATCTGACAACACAGAGAATCTGCATTGCTTTTCTAGTCAATGAATTGCATAAACAAGTTAGCAGCCTGTTTAACTGGTCTGTCCCGCAATGTGGGTTGCTGCAGGTAGATAATGAGCCAAGTGCTGGAGAAGATGCGTATGTATGGTTAGCATCGTTGGTTCCGCTTGTTGCAGATGTTGTTAACGGGAGATTTACCTTCGAAACTCTTACCGCACCTACAAGAAACCGACTTCATTTTCCTGCTTATGACAAATTTCTAAAGGAAATTGACAAGTAATTAACCAAATTCCCTCTGTAGTTTCATCCGTGTTTTGAAGGGACACGTCTATAATCAAGTTATGTTACAGAGGAATAATCCATTTAGATGATTCAACACTAAAGAAGTTGTTCATATACATTGGTTGTTGTGTACACTACCTTGTCAAAACTTGCCCATAGTGAAACTCAGCTGCATTGCTTTTATATATTTTGTTGTGCTTTTATATAATGTTCTCTGTTGTCTTAGGACTGTAAATATGGCCAACCAAAATACTAAATATTATAGTGTAAATGCTTCCATACGCATTCGGAATGGCTGTTCTAGCGATTTGTTTCAGATTTGCGGTTTTGGTGCAACTTTCTAGGTCCATAAAACACTTGCAAAATCAAGCGCCACCAAAAGGTGTGGAGCTAGGTGATGACGAATTCATATTGCATGTCGAGGGAACTGCTAGCTCGCAACGAGTAGTACGCCACATTGGCGGGACAAGTTGGCCTGGTTTGTTCATATGGAGATTATTCTCGATTCATATCATCAATTTATATAGAACTAAAATTGCTACATTTTTATTGACTAATACTTTGATTTGACTCTCCTAACCATTAATTAGGCTTTGATTCCAGGTAGACTTACATTAACCAACTATGCTCTTTACTTTGAGGCCTCCGGGGTGCTAACATATGAAGATGCACTAAAAATAGACTTCTCAAAGGACAACGAGCAGAGTGTGAAACCAGCGGCTACAGGACCTTGGGGTGCCCCGCTTTTCGACAAGGCCATTTTCTATGAATCATCTGAGTTGTAAGCTGTATTTAAATTAAAAAAAAGAATATAACAGCAGATTTCTATGCGTCAGAGCTATTCTTTCTCTCAATTTTGTTGAACGTGCAACCTATTAGAGAAGACCGCGGGGATAGTTTAGAATAAAAATGGCCAATTATAGTTGATGATAGAGGGAAATTTGCCATTACCAAATTGTATAGGTTTGATGTTCTTGTTTTTCTGAACTTTTTTTTTTTGTTTTTTAATTTTTCAGACCTGAGGGAATTGTACTGGAGTTTCCAGAGCTAACAAGCTCCACAAGACGCGATCATTGGCTTGCACTGACGAAGGAGATCCTGCTTTTGCACCGGTTTTTATCCGCATATGACGTGAAATGCCCGATCCAAGCATGGGAGATGCACGGGAGGACAATACTTGGTGTATTGAGACTCCACGCAGCAAGAGAAATGCTAAGGATATCACCTCCCGAGCCAACAAAGTTCTTAATTTTTGCTTTGTTCGATGAAATTGCAAAAGGAGATTACGTACTCGAGAAGCTTGCCGAGAGTCTTCAGAAGGTGAATAGCGGACATCCATGCAGTGCTAGCGCAACTCTTAGGCGGATGAATGTAAGAAAAGCAATTGTCTCGAGTGCGGAAGTAGAAGAAGTTGGCAAAGAATGTTTAGGAGGTCCAGTTGGCAACATCTCATCATTGGAAAGTGCCATAAATGAAGCTAGAGAGGAAGAAAAGGAAATTGTTGTTGCCAAAGCTACCACAGAAGAATTGAAAGAAGAAGGAATAACCGATAGCACCTTTGTCTTGATAGTAAGCATCTAATCTAATACTTAGATCTCTGGGACAGCTATTTCCTTGATTTCAACTTTACTCGCATTTTCCCGATATTTAATGACTACGTTACTACTATTTCGAAAGGAAGAAAAAAAAAGAAAAAGAAAGAACAGATGCAACATTATTAGAACCCGTTTAGTATGTTGTTTCTAAAAGTTTTTTACCGTAACAAAACTTGAATTCTAAACTCGAATCGGCGAAATGAACGGGGCATTAACCTTTCCTCATACTAGGATAGAAATGATGAGTGTGGTTCTTATCATAATTACCACCCCTGCATTTTATGTGTTTATTCTAGGCAAAAAAAGATGTTTGAACCTAGTTAAAGAAAAAGAGAGCTTGACAGCCTCTTTGTTTTTGGGAGTTTATACGAAAACTCACTGCCTTACTTATTCGCTTGAAAGATCTATCGCACTTGCTTACGTACGAGACTCTTATGGATGTTTATTCTTGTTTACCTCTGTAGGAGCTACTAAAGCCAGTACTCAAAACTGTCTTGCCTTGGTTTCAACAAGTCCTTATGTGGGAAAGACCGGCAACTACCCTTCTCGTGATTGCTGCATCTTTGATAATTGCCTACAAGTGAGTTCATTTTCATTCCAGCGCAGCATTGTAGTATGATCATACATTACTAGTCACTAAAACTTGCCAAACACAGCTAACATTATAGCCATGTTTGGAATTGATCCCCTTTTTGTTTTTCGAGAAAGAAAAAATGAAAGCGTTTCTAAAACGGCGTTTGGCGCAATAAAGACAAAAACCGGAAATGAAAACGATTTTTTTGTTTAGTGTAAAATGAGAGAGAAATAAAAACGACTTTTAGTCGTTTTTCATTTTTTATTTTCGTTTTCTCTTCTCTCGAGCAGAGAGAGAGACATTAATGTATTTTTTACACTAAAAATAATCTCTTGATAAAACTATCAAACGCATTTTCAAAAATGATTTCTGTCTGAGATTGAAAACGTTTTGATTTTCATTTTTATTTTCATACAAAAAAATAAAATTATTTAAGAACGAGTTTCAAACGCGCCTTATAATTCTCACAGTTGATTTCTAGAGATGAAAGTTAGAAGACATGGTACTTAATAAAATATTTTTCCAATGCAGGGAGTGGGTTGGAAAGGGTACAGCGGGTTTCTTGTTTTGGGTGGTAGCGAAAATGATTTCGGCAAGAAAGAAAAGAATGAGTGAGAAGTGCAATGAGATAGTGGTTTGTAAAGCTTCCGACCAGAGCACGATGGAAAGCATGGTATCGGCTCAACATGGGCTGCGAACAGTTTATGAGTTGGTGCAGACGGCAAACATAGCGCTATTGAAGATATGGTCAATATTTATCTCAAAGGCACGCAAGGTAATTGTGCTTTTGCTCTACTTTCATCATAACAGATGGTTTTGGAAAACCAATGTGCTAGTTGAACGATGACAGTACATTCACACTTACAACCATTTTCATCATTAATTAGGAAATTGAAGCATCACACGAAGTTCTTATATGCCATCAGTGAAATCTTTGAAGAATTTAATAGAATTGCATAGGAATGGGATGTTTATGATTCTCATGGAAGTGTGTCAATAACCATGGATTTGACATACTTAATCTATGAGTTTCATTAAAGACTACTTTTCACGGATAGAAGTCTAAGGTCCCGTCCATTTCGCCGATTTGAGTTTAAAATTCGAGTTTTGTTACAGTAAAAAACTCTCAAAAACAGTCACATCTAACTTTTTTGCTACAGTAAAAAGTTCTCACACAAAATCACATTTCAACTCAAATTATAAACTCGAATCAACGAAGTGAACGGGCCTTAAATCTTCAATAAAGACAATTTTTTTGTTTTGTTTTGCAAGTTAATTTATCATATCAATTAATACTTTAGTACCGACTGATCGAGAAACAGTAACCTACAAATATGATTCCTCTTTAAGTTGTTCGCGTGACTTCAAATCATATTCGAAAATTCTCTATAATTTTCATGGTTGCAGCATGCAAATATGGTGATGATGGCGCTATGTGGGCTGGCTATAATAATAGCAGCGATTCCGACGAAATATATTATAATGGGCGCCATATTGTATTTGTTCGCCATGACATCAAAAGTAGGCCAGAACTTGGGAAGCAGCCAAGGTAACAGACGATTCAAAGAATGGTGGGAATCAATTCCAGTGATTCCGGTAAGAGTTGTAGACTAGGCAGACGACTGTTCGACATAACCTTGAAGCAATTTATTACTTTATTACTTTTGTAGGTGAACTGTGAAACGTACTCGGCGCAAATACATGAAAAAAATACTGTATCCTTTGTTATTGTACGTACATGTCTTGAGGAAACATGAGTGAACAATGCAAGTTGAATAAAGAAAATTTATAGTATTATTACTTTTTTTTTTGAAATGTTATAGTATTAATTTAGAGGAATTATTCAGTACACCATGTCATATTATTTATGTGGTACACCCGTCTAATGAGATTGTATCATTTGGACATTTTGTCTATGTCAACTTTTCACTAAATAATACATTTTATCTATGTCAGCTTTTATTAGAATCTCACATTGGCCGGAGATATTAGCATGATCTACTTAATAAGGTGAGGGCAATCATCTCCTAACAAGCCGGTTTTGTTAGGTTGAGTTAGGCTCAATATCCTTTGATTTCTGTAAAATGGTATCAGAGCAGACTCAGTTTTGTAATATTGAGTCCCCCAATATCGATTTATTCGCAGCGGTTTGGCATGATCCACGCTGTGCATGAGAGGGTTTATTAGAATCCCACATTGGCTAGAGATATTAGTATGATCCACTTAATAAGGTGAGGGCAATCCTTTCTTAACAAGCCGGTTTTGTTAGGCCCAATATCCTTTGATTTCTGTAGAAGCTTTTCACTTTATAAAAGTGAAAAGTTGATATAGACAAAATGTCTAAATAGTACAATCTCATTGAACGGATGTACCATATAAATAATATGACGTGGTACACTCGGTGTGCTGAATAATTCCTCATTAATTAAATAGCTTAAGTCTTAAAGAAATATGTAACTTTTCACAGTTGTTTTACTTCTCTGAAGACGTTGAAACACATGAATTGGTTCCTCTAAATGTCTTTCTGCGAAACTTGTGTATAGGTCATGCATGCGAAAAGAAAACAACAATATCAATATCCGACGCAAAATAATATGCATGTCGAGCATACTCTTGATGAGGAAACCACGGCTAATGACTTTGGCGGAATTTCAGGAGCAAAAAATGGTGGCAACTAATGAGCTAGGTTATGCAACTAGAAATGACAATATTTTAGAGGATAGATCGATAGATGCGGAAACACGGTGTGTTTAAAGTGCTTGCTAATTTAGCATTGATTTATTTATAATAACGGTTATACAAATGATTTTAAAAACAGACATAAATGTTAACTTATTTTGTTAAGTTTTAAATTAATTATAATTTGTTTTGTTGAATTTCTTTTTTATATAATTTCGTGTTATTTTGTTTTATTTTAGTGTATTTTTATTTAATTTTATTTTTTATTCAAATTATGTATGGTATTTTTATTTGAGTCGTATTGGGTGTTTGGTGTAGAAGGGTGTTAAAATAAACAAAATCAGACTACAAATCAATTACAAATAAATAAATAATTATAATAATTAAAAATAATTAAAAATTAAATTAGAAATTATTTGAGTTGTCCGATCGAGATCATGGTCGGCTTTTTTTTTTTTTTTTAAATATGGTCTTATTTTATTTTATTTTAGTATATTTTGTTTAATTTTAATTTTTATTCAAATTATTTATAGTATTTTTATCTAGGTGGTATTGAAAATTTAGTATAAAATAGTGTTACAACGGACAAAATCATACCACAAATCAATTTAAAATAAATAAATAAGTGTAGTTACTAATAAGACTGTCTCGCGCTACGCGTGTGCATATTCAGAAAGGAAAAAAATGTGGGAGGACAAAACAATAAAAAGAGAACAAATAAAGTAGAAAAAAAAAAGAGTAAGTAGGAAAATCAGGAAAAAAAAAAAAAAAGGGAAAAGTTTGCTAACATTATAAAACAGTTATTTTACTACTCATGTAGCATAAAAATCACCTTAGTTCTTGACATTTTAACCTATTTTCTTGCATTTTAAATTTGTTTTATTTATTTTTTATTTAATTTGATGTGATTTTATTTTGAGCCCTTTACTTTTTATCGTTTACTAATACAGTTTAATTAATAAACTGTATTAGATATATGGCAACTCGTAAAACACAGGAAGGGAACGAACCCGAAGTTGCAACCAAGATGTGCCAATGTGATCTTATTTAAACTAGCAAGAAAAATGTATCCATGTGATCATCAAATGAGACCTTTGGATCTGGAACGGTAAGAAAACAATCCATGAAATTAGCCTAGGAACTTGTTCAGAAATACTGTAATGAAAGGAACATAGGAGTTTGTCGCTAGGTATTTGACCAAATAGGATTGTCTAGTTCCTATAGAACCTATCGCTAAAATACCCCTAGAGAGGGATAGGGCTAAGCGGAGCGAAAAAGGTTTTCCATGTCAAATACACCAGCGGAAAACAGCCGAGACTTACAGCCTAAACGATCGCATTACTCTGAAGATGAAAGGTTCGATTCTAGATATATACAAGTCTCAGTTTTGATAGTACTCATCTATTCCATCAAACTCAAATGTTTCTCTAGTGTATTAATCAATTTATCGAAGAGACTGCCTCCATCTCATCTCGGTCTGGATGTCGCTGTGGCTCGCTGCTGCTCATTGTTTCTAGTTTCCTCGTGCCTTTTCCAGGTCAGGGAGATCTGTAACCACATTATGATTTCGTGCTAGGTATTAGAAGTAGTTGGGGAATGTTGAGGTTACAGCAAGAGAGTTTCTGACAGAGACAAGAGATTTAAGGCTTTTATCATTGATGAAATGCAACAAGTCTATGCTAACAGAAAAATAGTGTAGTGTGGAAAAGAGACTGTAAGAATTCACTCTGAAAATACATGGAAAGCAAAAGATGCAAACTAAATAAAATTATTTGGGAAGAAATTAAGAACTTAAAAGACTCACAAAGCATTCCCTCATCGTCGCCGCTTTCGTCATCTTCACCGACGTACTGTAAAACGAAAGAGAACATTAGACGATCAGGTCACAAGCATGGTAGTTAACAGTCTACACAGTTTTCTATCCCCCAATATTAGAAAATGAAAGAGGCAACTTACTGCTTCATCATCATCATCAAAGGCCAAGTCAGCTGCAAAATGTAAAAAGTATTCAGTAGAAATCCAAATATACGCAACTTAGGACATGGTATAAATGCTAAAACAAGTTTCAGGAGTTGGACCTCATTTAAATCTAAATGCTGACGATTATTTGAGGATTTGTAGCTCAAGAAAATGGAATACAAGCTTCTCAGTCAGACATTGTGTAAACATCTTAAACAATACACCGAACATGTGATATGCATATGTGTGTGTATGTGTGTGTGTGTCTGTCTGATAAAATTGATCAGAGTTTACAGTTTCCTAGCTACCTGCAATAAGATTTTACCGTAAAGATGTTGAAATAATTAAATATAGAAAAATAAGTGTGAAAATTATAGGTTGGACCTACAGTTAGAGGGAAAAAGCTATTATACACATTTAAACTTACAACCATGTAACAAGATTGAGATACAAAATGCCAATGACAAGGTTTCATCATATTTACATGACACATGCATAATCTAATCGATCTAAATCCGGAGTTCTAAATTTTTAGACATGTGATAGTTGGATCTCTTTTTTCAATATGCACATCACAATTGGTTGAGCTTTCAACAACTAGAGCTGATGCAAGATCTCGTTCCCCTTGGCAAGTACTGGTGATGGGTTGAATGGTTTTATCTTTATTTCATCTTTGATAAATAAGCAAGAGAACAAGCCATGTGGAGATCGAAAGCTCATTTGAAGAACTTTCAGTTAGGAAACCCCATTGGCATTTTCTTATTTATGAAGAAGCCAAGAAATGCACCAATTAGATTGAGGATCACTATAATATTCATCTGCTAAAAACACTGAATCAAGGACTCAATTTTCTTAACATCCCCCCAACATTAGCCTATTTATTGCCAACACGGTCTTTCCATCCGTTCACGTCACTAGCATTCATCGAAATAAGCCAAATAAGGATTCCTTGAAAAGATTAGTGCCTGTTTGGCAATATGAATTTAAAACTACAAATCAGTTTTCTTATTTTATTTCTGTTGAAGATAGATGTTCAGAAAGAGACTTGGGATGCTGAACTTGGGGTCCAGAGCTGCTATCTTCCCAATTAATTCATTCAAATAGCGTCCACACAGCTGTAAAAACAATTAGCATATGTCTTGAAGATATTTTTAATAGCCTACTGCAACCTCTTTTACCCATTCCAGCACTATGGATTGGAACCTCTGGTTTGGTTTGCATTTCACCTAAAATAAATTGTTTGGCTATTCAACTAAAAACAAAGAAACCATTATTCATCAGCAGCTTATTCAACTATTATTATTATTACTAAAAACAAAGAGACCATTATTCATCAGCAGCTTATTCAACTATTATTATTATTACTAAAAACAAAGAGACCATTATTCATCAGCAGCTTATTCAACTATTATTATTATTACTAAAAACAAAGAGACCATTATTCATCAGAAGCTTATTCAACTATTATTATTATTAAAAACAAAGAAACCATTATTCATCAGAACCTCTCTCTCTCTCTCTCTCAGCTTATTCAACTATTATTATTACTAAAAACAAAGAAACCATTATTCATCAGAACCCTGTTTAAAAAAAATAATAATAATAAGAATAACTCAGCTTAACCTACTACGTCCTTCCTCCGGCTGACATTTTATAAAGTTGTGATGGAGAATTTTTCTTTCCCCCCTTATTTTGTTTCTTATACAGCAGAAGAAACACTATAAAAAAGTGAGGATGGACTGCAAATAAGTTAATAAAAATTAACGCAGTCGAAGAACCTTTTAGCGCATGAAAAATGCTAAAACCACAAAACCAAACAAGGAAAATGCAATAAACTTACTGTTGGACTCTTCCTCATCCTCATCACACCACTTGTTCCAATCGACCTTAATATAAGGTGCCGGTTTTTCTTCTGATTTTAGCAATCGTTTCCACCATCCTTTCTGCTCTTTCTGGATTGAGCACAGTATGTTTCTTAACCCAACCTTAGTCTTGCAACCCTGCACCATTGTAATACCGAATCAAATGGCATAACAATGTCAGTTAAACCTACTTAGATAAAGCAAAAAGTTGCCAGCAATGCATGATACATAAGCTTAGAGCATATCCAATGCAATGACAAATTAATGTGCGAATGTCAAATTTTAGCAGTTGAGCAGGAAATGCCAAATCTAGCATCAAGTATAGCATAGGTTAATTCTGGCATCTATTTGCTACTGGTTGATGTATTAACTTCTACGTTTAATCATTACAATATATTGTCATTTTTAAATTATTTCAAAGTTAAAAGCTTGCTTTTACAAGTTTCAAAAACTTAGGGCCCGTTCACTTCGTTGATTTGAGTTTGTAATTCGAGTTAAGATGTGATTTTGTGTGAGAGCTTTTTACTGTAGCAAAAAAGTTAGATGTGACTGTTTCTGAGAACTTTTTACTATAGCAAAACTCGAATTCTAAACTCGAATCGGCGAAATGAACGGGGCCTTAATAATGATGCCAAAATGTGGCTATATCATTCGATATAGGATTATGCATATAAAGGGCCCACTTAATTCGATGATTCAAGTTTATAATTCGAGTTGAGATGTGACTTTATGTGAGAGCTTCTTACTGTAGCAAAAAAGTTAAATGTGACTATTTCTGAGAGATTCTTACTGTAGCAAAAAAGTTAGATTTTACTATTTCTGAGAGCTTTTTACTGTAGCAAAACTAGAATTTTAAACTCAAATCGGTGAAATGAACGGAGCCAAAATATATTATGCACTGGGTTATGATTTGCAATCAGTGTTGTACCAGATAAATTTATTTTTAGTTTGCTCGTGGAAGCTTAACTAAGACCATCTCTTGCACAAATGCTAGCGCCAATTTTATATTTAGCACCAACTGGTACAGAACCAATTTCAAACTCATAATCCAAATAGTATACCATAGACGTACTTCGAAAATCACATATTAGAGATCGTGCAAAAGGGTATTAAAAAACTTTGAACATCCTACGATTAAGCTAAAATACCCGAACCTCAAATACGACTGGTGGCCCATTTGGTTCACAGGTTTGAACAGAAAATTCGAATAGAAATTCAAATTTGTTTAAATTTTTACGAGCGAAAACATTATAGCAAAAGAAGTTTTGAACCTATTAAAAAAAAAAAAGGCTTGATAATTCAGAAGGAAAACAATGTAAAATCTAAACCCATCTCAAAGCATACTCGCTCTTTTTTATACATTGAAAATTGAAAAAATAAATAAATAAATAAATATTCTTCGCCCATGAAAAGGGCATTCAAGTTATTACTTTTTTTATCACTAAATTTACAGAAGTTCACAGAAGAAATATATATATATATATATATATATGAAAGAAAGAATAATAATAAAAATGAAAGTAAGAAATACCTCAGGGAGTATGGGAGCATAAAGAGGCAAAGAGAAGTAAAAGCGTTGGCCATTGAGTCCCAAAGCAGAGAAAGTGAAGAAACCATGAGGCTCGCACTTGACGCTGATGTCTTTGGCATCGGGAAGTGCCACCGTCAAATACACTTTGTCCGATCTCTGTGCCCAAAGAACCTCCGGATGCCGACTACCATCATTGAACCCAAAAAAAAAAAAAAAAAAAGATTAGATTCGTTAATAAAACAGGGAAATTGATGAGTGACATTTACACCAAAGAACGATTAGAGAGAAAGAGAAGAGAAACCTCATTTTTTTGAAAGTGGAGTGCGTATAATCTCTACGCGACTTTTCGGCCACAACGCAGGAATTATTATGAGTCAAGTTCCCAAGGGCAAGTGCAGAATCGATCCCTGTTTTTTTGTCTTCAGGAGTGCAAAAAAGTTCCTTCAGGGATGACTGGGCCGATTGATTTTTCTTTTTTGTTGCTAGTCTAGTCTGTTCGGACTTCATAGGAGACATCTCCACTTTCCCTTCTTTCTATTCTTTATTTTTTATTAGTTCAACCGCGTCCTGTCCACACGTGGAGAATTGTAGGGCCGTTCAATTGTAGGGCCGTTTACTTCATTGATTTAAATTTTTAATACGAGTTGAGATGTGATTTTATGTGATAATTTTTTATTATAATAAAAAAGTTAGATGTGATTATTTTTTAGAGCTTTTTACTGTAGCAAAACTCAAATTTTAAACTCGAATCGGCGAAATAAACGGGGCCATAGTTATATTAAGAATTTTTTGTAAGAAAAAAAAACTTAAATAGACGTTTAGAGCCCGTTTGGTTCATAGATTAGAACAATAAGATTAGAATCATTTTTTATTTACGTGTATTTTTTATGAAGAAAAATATTGTAGCGAACCATGAACCATGATTCCAATCAGAGAACGAATCCTCCAACCAAACGGGCTCTTAGTTCATAAATTCAGAATTATGAGTTAAAATTATTCTTAATTTATATATATTTTTTATGAGAAAAAATATTATAGTGAGTCGCAAACTATGATCCGAATTATGATACAAATCCTTATCCAAACGCAAACTAAATAGGACTGTAGGAAAAATTTAAAAGGAATTATTTTAATTAAAAGTAAGTGAGAAGGAGAAAGTATTTAAAAAAAGATATTGTAAAAAATGAACGGTCAAAGAATATTAGAAAAGTTAAATGATTTTATCTAGCTCTAATTATAAATTATTTATGAATGATTGATCTATATGTATGACTATATTGAATGGACATTTTAAGTTCTTAGAAGTAAATTATGTTTATAATTTTGAGAGTGTAATTCTAAGTGTTTAGTGGAGTAACTTTTAAAATTTACAGAATTAATTAATTAATTAATTATTAAATTTATTGATGCTCAAAATTATAGGTACATGAGTCCTCGTGTCATCATTGTAATATTTGCAATACAAGATAAATTATTGAGATTTAATATCACTCGAAATAAATAATGTGATTATTTAATTAAATTAATTTTAGAACACACTATGGTGGAACCACAGGAGGTCACACGCCCAGGCACATGGAGGTGCAAGGAGCGTGTGACACTTGTAGAATCCCACTGGGATTCAGTTGCTTGTTCTGCAAGATATCTAGTTTACTTGTTTGACAAGTTTTCCAATCAAATTCAAAAGAAAAGTGAAGTATGACTTTATTTATATTTGAATTTTAGCTAAAATTATAATATCTAAATCTTCCTCGTCAATTCCTTAAATTTACGAAAACATTTATGTAGGCACACTAGAAACAAAACAGGATTAGCACTTAAACACTCAATTTTCCATGAACACCAACACATGCACAACGTGGAATTGGAGAGAAAATTTTTTTTTTCCTCACTCTATAAAATCGACAACTATATGCTTGGGAGAGCAAAAATTGTGTCTCCAATTTTCTGTAATTTCCTATTTATAGAGTAGCCGTCACACTCCTAAAAGAAGTCTAAACTTTATATCTAAGATAAAGCTTAATAATTATCTCTCACTTCTATTTTATTTTGTAAACAAAATTCCTTCTCTCTCTTATCCACAGGGGCCGACCACCATAGGGATATTCCCCCTGTGATTGGCAAAACTTACAGATAAGGAAGGAGAAAAAATTCTCCTTTATTATGCAGTCCAATTTTGACTCAAATTCAAATTCAATTAAAGTCAAACTTAATTTAATTTGAATTCTAATTGGATAACTTATCAAATAAATTAATCGAATAACTTAGAGAGCATGCAACTAAATCCCAAAGGGATTCTCACATTGTTAGGCGTGTACACCACGTGGACTCATCCACATGTGTGTTCTAAAATTTAAATTTAAATAATCATATTATTTAATTTATAATTAATTCTCAATTAATTATTCTTGAGTGTTCTATTTAGATTTCATAATTCTAAATTCCCATTTTTCCCTTAGTGTCTTGTAGGATTGCAATGACGACGCGGGAACTCATGGATCTATAATTTCGAGCTCCAATAAAATTAATAATTAATTAAAACTCTTTAATTAATTAATTAATTTTATTAATTCTAAAAGTTACTCTACTATAAACTTAGAATTGCACTCTCGTAATTATAGATATAATTTACTCTAAATTGTTAAGTATCCATTTGACATAGCCATTACATATAGATCAATCATCCATAAATTATTTATAATTAGAGTTATGTGAAATCCGTTAACCTTTATAATTACATCTTTATTCTTTAGTATCATTAGTTCTCTAATGGACAGTGATTCATAAAACAAATTCATGAATTGGAGCTCCTACTAGTTCAAGTACCGAATCAATCCTCAAGAGAATTATTTATCTACTTTTTTCTTAAAAATGAATGGATTTCATCTTGTATAATAACATTACTAACTACTCACTTCATAATGTCTCCAAAATACATGGAATATGATTCAACATCTCAAAATTCATACCGAGTAAATTAAAAGACACAAATCCATAAATATGAGTGTGCTAATAACTCATGATTAAGATCATTCTATATATGACCATCAATAGACTCAATTAGAATTTTTATACTTAACATAAATTATCATAAATTTATATTGTGTATGTGCCTCTGTTCCACACAATCTCATTATGCGTAATATACAAATTCAATATCTCACCATATTAACAGTGCGGATAACACCATTTAATTCTAAATGGGAATGACATGTAATAATAATGTTTTAATTAAAGATTCCAAACATAATTTAATTCATTACGAACATCGTTTTGATTGTTATCCTTAAATATTATCATCTCGCATATAACGCTTACATACAATATTTAAGGTCACAAAAATAATCATGAAATTTTCAATGATATTCATAAAATATTTAATAATATATGCACATAAAATAATGAATAAATTCTTTTATTAAATAAATAATAAATATCATATTATATCTCATGCTTCTAGGACAACATTCTCAACATGTTCTGTATACTTTTTCAATCTGATTTGATTTTGACCTAATCTAATAATCAAAAACTGACACGACCAGTAGACCTGGCCTATCAGAGAAACTAAATTAAATTGCACAAAAACTTTTAAAGAACAAAAAAAATTAAAAAAGATAAAAAGAAATTACAAAAATGTTCATAAAACACAAGAAAGAAAAATAAAAAATGTGGTAAAGGGAATGCTCCTTATGATGCCAATTGTCAAAAATAAGGGAAGCTTTTTTGGCCTTTTTATGTAGGTTAAAGATTAAAGATTAGATTGTTAGATTGTTAGATGTTCGATATTGTTAGATATTCTTTTTTTTATTTTAAAAATAATTACATAAATTCATTTAACATTTTACTCTCATGATCTTATATTCGTGACATCGATCCCTTTATTATTCTGTTAACAAATTTTATCCCTTTAAGTATTTTGAACAATGAAAAATATGTGTCACTTAGAGTATGTTTGGTAAAAGAGTTTTCACAGTTTAAATGTTCTTCTTAGGGACGTTTATTGAGTCCATCAATTTATTTAACCCAATCCAATTCACCGAATTAGATTAGGTTGAGAAAATTTTGAATTAGTAATAGATTGGAATTTTTCTTATTCGAATATTACGGATTGGACTGTGAATTGGATATTTCTCAATCTATATAATCCGTCTATCAAAACTATATGTATTATATTTTTTATATTTTTAAATAATATGTACAATATATCATTTTTTTAAATGTTTGATATACGTGTATACATATGTATACATCTTTTAATAGATGAGTAATGTAAGTGATTAAGACTTTACTTTAAAGTTGAGTTAAAATTTATTTGTTATGATGGAGTCGAATCGTATGTTTAGTTTATTGTAAAAACTTGAATTTGATTATGTTGTAATGAATTGGATTTTGTTGAGCTATTTTAATTTTATTTTAGGTCATGTTTGTGTTTATTTTTAATTTTGTCATTAATTTTATAAAAGTCTTGAGATATAGGCATCCACGGAATCCGTTGTTTTTAAATTGGATTCGATTCGATTGGAAGGGCTCACCAATTGGTAACAGATTTGAGATGATTTTTTTAATAGGAAGTAATGGATTGGATTGCGGAGAACTCTTAATCTGTGTAATTTAATTCTTGAATTTTTTTAATTCTATTACAATGTTCTTTTTTCTTTATAAAAATTAAATTTTGATTTAAAATATATAGTTTAAACCTATGAACCAAATAAGTCTGTGAAGATTTTAGATGGATTTATAAATAGAGCGAAAGGACTCGAGAGTAGAAGGGCTCACTTGATACGAAAATATAGCATTATGGGTTATAAGGTTATAATGCCAAGACAAAAATTTGAGGACTCAAGTGCGACATGGGTATAAAGTTGAGGACCGATAATGCAAAATAGGCATTTCAACTTTTCATGCATATTTTATTGTGTGTTGGCACGTGCCTTCACGCACACACAACTGTCACGTGTGACAAACTTCCAATGCTCACGGCCATGGGAATGGGAATGGGACCTCTAATCTAAAACCCTAGCCCTAAAACCCTTTGCTAATACTCCAACGGACCTTGGCGATCACCATGACCGACGACGCCATGAACTTGGACCAGTCCGAGCCCTCTAAGGCCCAATCCCTCCGAACCTTAACCGCAGGCCCTTGGGCGTCGTCCGTGTCGAAGCTTTTAAGCCACTCGCGTCCAATTCCGTCGAACAAAGACTTCCATTTCTACCATAATTTCGACGAATTCAAAGTCCCAGTCCAAGAAATCTCGGAGAAATCGCAGTCGATGCTCAAATCGATCGGCTCATCGGCGCGAATTTGGGGCAAAGAAAGGGCTTTTCCGGAGGATATCGACGACGCGTACGAGTGGTTGGTTGACGTGAACGACGACATCTTTGAGAGGTTCGACATGGCGATGGACGAGTTTCAGAAGTTGAGGAAGAAAGAGGAGGAGACCGGTGGAAGATTAACGAATGATTCGAATTCGGTTTCGGGTTCGGCCATGGAGGATGATGGGTTCCAATTGGTTGGTGGGAAGAAGAAGAAAGCGGCGAGTCGGAACGAGAATGATTCGAATCAAGAATCGGGTGTTAAGGTCGCGACGAAAGATAAGAAAATGATTGGGGCGAAGCCAAAAGTGCCGTTTCATATACCGACGATTCGGAGACCTCAACAGGAGTTCAATATTTTTATGAATAATTCGAACCAACCATTTGAGCATGTTTGGTTGCAGAGGAGTGAGGATGGCCAGAGCTCTTTCCATCCTTTGGTTTGTTCTTTTATAATCTTTTTTTTTTTTTTTTTGGATTCAATCAATGGGGTTTGTTTCTTTATTTATTTCATATACTTGCTCAAAAAATTGTTCATCTTTGAATCTGTTATTCTTGTATACTGTTCCATTTTTCTTTGTTTTAATTCTTGATTGGCAACATGATTTGTTTAATTCTTGTTTGGCAACATGATTTGTTTAATTCTTGTTTGGTTGGAGGGAAAAGCGGGAGGAGGGAGAGAGGGGTGAGGAGATTATTGGAAGGATTTTGGAACATGGTTGTTTTGTAAGAGAGAAAAGAGGAGGGAATCGGTTGGGTTAGGATATCAAATCCTTCAAAAGACCTTAATTTCCTCGACCAATTTTTTTTTTTTTTTTTTTTTTTTTTTCCGATAGTTCCCTTTTGCCAAACATAGCCTAAAGAATTTGGCATCTTTTTTATTGCCTTGCTAGGCTTATCTTCTACCCTTGGTTTTTTTGAGGATAGGTTTCTTGGTTTTCTTGTCCAAAGAAATGATGTTTTGTTTTTAATCATTGTTCTTTGCACAAGTGCAGGAGGAGCTTTCTGTTTTGGATTTTGTGGATAAAGATGTGCTGCACATAGAGCCAGTAGAACCACCCTCGCTAGAGTCTACATCATTCAAGCTTGTGGAGGAAGTCAAAGATCTGAAGGAACTGGTTGCTAAACTACGTGGTGCAAATGAATTTGCGGTAAATGTTACTATAGTAATTCAAGTTAATTGCACAAAGACAAAACAACGAGTTCTTTTTGTTATGTTGCTGTTGATGTAAACGAATTTGCGGTTAATGTTGATGAGTCTTCTATAGTTCGGCAATTAGTTAGTTCACCATTGTCTTGTATATTTTTGGCATGTCTCAATTCTCACGTGACATGTTTAACTTTGGTCTTTCATTGTTTAGGTTGATTTGGAACATAATCAGTATCGTTCTTTTCAAGGATTGACTTGTTTGATACAAATTTCTACTAGAACTGAGGATTTTGTAATAGATGCTTTGAAGCTTCGAATTCATATTGGTCCATACCTTAGGGAAGTTTTCAAGGACCCGGCAAAGAGAAAGGTTGATCTCCTACACTCCGCCTTTCTCTCTTTATTTTATACTATCACAATATGTTACAATATCTTTACTCAATTAGGTGATGCATGGAGCAGATCGAGATATTGTCTGGCTTCAACGAGATTTTGGCATTTACATCTGCAATTTGTTTGATACTGGACAGGTATATTAACTTGAAGCTTCTAATTATTGGAAACTTGAACTAATTTATCTTAGTTATCTATGCGGAGAATGATTATCCTGTGTCATTTTCTTGTGTGGAAAAGTAGATTTTTTATGCTCACCACTATATTTTTCTTTCTTGCTAATTTCGTAAGTGGTAGTGACAACTTTTTGAGTGAAAATGTACATGTTCTCTAGTCAGAGATTATCGACCAATACCCTAATCAAGAAAAGGAGCTCCAATTACGAGTAGGCATGTCTCATTTGCTACGTAGGTGCATCCATGTTGTTCATCTGGCAGTTTTACAAAGATTATAGTGTGAAATTTGGAAACGTAAATATATTTGAAGATGTTGTCAAAGTTTCGTTCTGTAGGATATTATAATTTATGTTCATTGGATCGCATATGAGACAATGAATTCTCCTAATCTAATGTTAGAATTTCCCTAACCCAAAAAGCAACACTCGTATGTTTCTGAAGCCCCTCATCCCCATTAAATTTTTTTTTGTTTTCTAGATCTGTCGTTTCCGTCCTCTTCCTACAAAAGTTTGAATATGGTTACAAAGTTTATTGGGTGACGCCACTCTATGCTCACTTTATACGGAAACTCATCGAGCATTTAAAATCTGTATCAGTGTTTTGTATTTCAATTACAGATTGTAGTCATTGGGATTCCAAAATCTAGATTAACTCTTCTTTCTGGTGGTAAAAAACTGTTGTGAGATATAACGTGAGATTTCTGGGGTTGTAAATTTATTAATGTTTTGTTTTTTTGTCAATATTTCTAAAACTGCTGAGATTTATATCTCAGGCAATACTTTGATTCTTATGGGTTGATTTGCATCTTATTTATCACCTTTGTATGAGCAACAGTGTTCATAGCACTTTACTCTTTTGAAAAATTGGCACAGAAGTTATTTCCTTTTTATTAGTTTCTCACGTACACTATGTACTCATTTATTGCTTAAATGAAAAATGCCTCTCTTACTCTTATTGCTTCTAGTTTTGAAACAATCCTCTTCCCATGTTGGCAATTAAAAAAAAAATAATAAAAAAAAGAATTGCTATCAACTCATTGTTACATTGTCTCATGGTTTTATTTTTTTTTCATGCTTCAGGCTTCAAGGGTGTTGAAATTGGAGAGGAATAGTCTTGAATATCTTCTTCACCATTTCTGTGGAGTCACTGCTAACAAAGAGTTGGTTTATTTTCCCTTTTTAGTATTTATTAATGTCTCACTATTATTCTATATTTTCACTTTTGCTGCAGCTTCTGTTTTACTACTTTGTCAACTTCTCAGCATATCTAATGTTAATTGGCAACTCATTGCAGATACCAAAATGCAGATTGGAGATTGCGCCCCCTTCCTGAGGAGATGCTCAGGTAAAAATTCTTTGGTGGATAATAATGTCTTCATTTATGAGTGTATATTGTCTAGTTCCTGGTGTTATAGGGTATTGTTGTGTTATTTATAAATTAATACCTCAAGTCAGGGAGCCTTGATTTTGCATTTTAAAGTTTTAGAGATCTGTTTAGATCTTTTGCATACTTTTGGATTTTATTTGTTTTTACCCGTTCCCTTGGTATAAACAATTTGTGTTATCAAACACTTCGAAGTGTAAGTGGCGTCTAACATACCCTTTTGTCCCAACATATATGAAAGAATGTTGTTTTTGCTAAAATTGCTGTTGTTATTTTCATTTTCTATTTAGTTATTTTTATTTATTTTTATTGTTGGAATAATTTCATTGATGATTTACATAGTCTGTTTATTTCAATAGCTCCTTTATTCCACAAAATCGGACTCAGGTACTTTATTTCAGGATACACAACCAGCATCAAACATCATAATTTGTCTGGTTTCCTACATTCTATGGCCTTTTGGTTTTCCATTGTCTAGATATGGTGTTCTGTTTCTGGGTTATGCAAGTTTTTCTGCTGCTACTAGTATCTTATTGAGTTTGTTTTGGCTCGACAGATATGCTAGAGAAGATACGCACTATCTGTTGCATATATATGATTTGATGAGAATAGAATTGTTCTCGATGTCCAAAGAGTCTGAATGCCCTAATGCTTCTTTACTAGAGGTACAGCCTATTTGAACACATGACTTATGTTGTTAATGTATTTTGTAGTTTTATATAGGCTGCTATGATATGTGTTACAAAATTATGTATATACCAAGTTTAGTTGTCGCTACCTTTTATAGTCGACGTGCAATTTGTTTGGAAAATGAAATTTGTTGTTTGGCGCCTCCATTTTATGTTTATTTTATCTGTTTTTAGCTGATACTGCTACTGGAAAGATGGTGTTTTATGGTCTTACTCTCATTGTATTATTAGTCATTTACGATACTTTTAGCATGGGCATTGAAATCTCTTCTTGCCTACAGGTTTACAAGCGCAGTTATGACATATGCATGCAGCTTTATGAGAAAGAGCTTCTGACCGAGGATTCTTACCTCTATATATATGGGTATAGTGGGTTTTTCTCCTTTAGTGAACTTGTTTGCCCTTTCTTTCCTGTGTTTCTTAGTCGAATTAATTGTATTATTGTTGCCTCTTCTATTACAGCCTACAAAGTGCTGGTTTAAATGCTCAGCAGCTTGCCATTGTTGCAGTACGTTCCTTCCTACTGATTGCATAAATTTCAACATTAAGTTATCTTCTGAAATCCAAGAACTATGGTGGATGTTACACTCGTTTTTGCATATCTAGTGAAATTCATCCAATGCCATATATATGAGATGGTTGGGTTTCCATGGACAATTTCCTCCCGAACTATAGGCCTTGTAACAAAAGGCCACGCGAACTTCAATTTTAGCTTTTTTTCCCCTCGAACTTCAACAACTCTTGCAAATTCCCCCCCTCAACTAAATTTTTAGCAGACATGTCACGTGAAATGCAAAAAACTAACAAAAAAACTCCTTATGTTAAGATTTTTAATAGAAATAAAGCGTGTCACACAAATAATTGTCATTGAACTATTTTTAGTACACAATTACTCTGTTTTCTCCTTCTCGTTTAGTCACACAAGAGTGTAATTATGCAACAGGAGTTCTCATTTTTTCACCACACCAATTTTCTTTTAATTTACTTGACCTAAGGAACCTTGGAGGTTCATCAATGGCGGCCAACAACAAAAACAGAAGAATTTAACAAAGGGAGAAAATATGCAAGAAGTTCGAAAAAAAAGAAGAAGCTAAATTAAAGTTCAGGGGGCATTTTGTGACAAGGCCTACAGTTTTTTTGTTTGTTTTTGTTTTGGGGGGATGTGTAATTTGTCTTTTTTTTGTTGTTGTTTTGGGGGGTTGTGTAATTTGTCCTCTTTTTTTTTTTTTTAATAAATTAGACATAGTTCCTTGTGTACTTCTTTCTAATATGTACTTGTAAAATGATTTGCAGGGACTTTGTGAGTGGCGAGATGTTGTTGCGCGCGCAGAAGATGAAAGTACTGGTTATATATTGCCAAACAAAACTCTCCTTGAAATTGGTAATTGCGAACCTGAACTAAATTCTGTTTATACCACATAATTTTTGGAGAGATGTTTATTTGCAATCGTATCTTCATTTTGTTTGTAAAAAGCCAAGCAGATGCCTGATGCTACCAGCAAGTTACGGCGGTTGGTCAAGTCAAAGCATCCTTACATTGAGCGTAATCTTGGTTCTGTTGTTAGTATCATCAGGAATTCAATGCAAAATGCTGGTGCATTTGAGGCTGCTGAACAATATTTGAAAGAGGGACGCATTGGAAAGGTAAACCCTACTTACCCTGATGCAATGGTTTACAATTGAGATGAGTAAGGATTGTTTTTTCATAGATTGCAGAGACATGAATTTGTATCAAACATCCATCACCCAAGGGTGCAGAGAGCAGATTGTTATTATTATTATTATTATTTTTCTGGATCAAAATATTCTTTTGAGACTATCTGAACAAATCTTCTGAAATCTGATAGCTCCTTTAGAGAGCTGTTTGAGCCATAAAATACGTAAGGGCCTGTTTATTTCATATACTCAAGCTCAAATAATTGATTCTACTGCAGTGTTTTCCTCTCACAAAAAATTTGAATTTCAAATGTCAAAATCAAGAATCATGGTTTGAATATACGTTCTAAATGGGCCAAAAGCATAGTGAAATTTTGTAATCTCTGTGTCAGTTTAGATCAGATGTCATCCTTGTCCTATTAAGTAATTTTAAAATACAATTTCAAACCATTAATTCGAGAGCCACAACTTTTTTTATTTTCTCTTGCTGCCCAAAAGCAAAAGCGAAGCTATTATGTTCCTGCTTTGTCTTTTCCATGATGTCAGGGAGCCACTCTTTTTCCCATTCATTCACTTTAAAAACTGATAAGTGTGAACTTAAGTCAATAGGAGCATTTTTTGGACAAATCATTGTGCCGACTATGACAGTGTATTGTAAATAAAGGAAGTTCTGGAATAGAAACTTGTTGAATGTGATCGGAGCTATGAAATTGGATTTGGAAGTTTATGAAATTACTCTGCTTTGCTTCTGCAGAGAATGAGATTATTCTTTTGTAATCCTGGGGCCTTTTAAGTTAAAAGTATTCTTTTTGTATCTGGAAGTCAAGTCGTGTTATTCTCTAGTGTGTTCTTGCCCAAACTTCAATGTGTGGGATCCAGAGTCTCTAAACTTAGAAGTTCATGTTTGCACCTTCCGTCAGGTTCTGTGATTTTTGGACAAAAATTTGTTTTGAAGTGTGACAAGTGAAGAATTCTGTGATGAATTATTTGTAAAAATATAAAAGAATGTGAAACAATTTCCTAAATTTAGGTATTGCTGGTATTACAATATAAGGATTAGGGGAAAAGGGATGCAATCATAAACCTAGGGAACCCAAGTGAAATTAACACCAAAAATACTTTTCTCAAGCTTATTAGGCGTATATCTGATCTGCTAAAGCATTTATTTATTTATTTTGAAATTTTTGAAGCATTTATTCAGTTGAACTGGTTTGTAGAAACGGACAAGTGGAAGCGATACTTTTAAATTCTAGAGACTAGGGATTTAAGGTGCACTTGGTTGGTCAAATTTTCAGAACACAATCGATTTTTATTGGTTGCACTTGCACTAATTTCATTTATGTTGAAAAATGTTGTATGAACTAGTAACGAATAGTTGATCTATTTTTTTAAAATATGGCGTGGGGTATAGAGTCAGCTTCAAAAGCGCATGGTTGATTTTCATATCTTTGTTTAGGAGACAACAAAGCTTTTCACTGTGCAGGCATCCGAAGAAAGTTTAGTACTCAATGATGAACTGGAAGCGAATAAAACTGCAAGCAACAATGATTTATCTGTATCTTCATCCACTTCTCGCTCATCAGTGCTTGAGCATGTTCCTTCAACATTTGAAAAAGATGGACCAGGAGGCTCTTCTGCGCATCCTGGTGAAATTGGCAAAGGCAATATTGGCAGTCATGATCCAGTGATTCTTAAAGAGAGCCTCGCTGTTTCAGAGCAGAGAAAAGACGGAAGTACCAATACCTCCTTTTCTGATTCAGCAAAGGTTAATGCTGATGTCTTTTGGATACTTTTTTGTTTTTCTTTCTGAATTGGAGCTCTAGTTTGAAGATAGCTTTGTCTTGTAGATCACTGGAGCAACCGTTCAGGTGAAGAAAAAGGCTAGTGGTGCTTTTGGTGCACTCCTGGGTAGTGCAAACACCAAAAAGAGGCTCAATTCTGGTAACAAGGTAAGTATTATAAACTATTGTAGCTGCTTTCTTATTGCTTTGCAAAGTGTCATTCAAGCCTTTTTTTTTAATTCAATTTTCTGTGTGGTTAATAACTCAACTCCGTATACTCCGAGTTTGAAGTAAGAACAATAATGGACGCATGATCCTCTCAGGGTTGAATACTGCACTGCACACATATGTAAGAGAATAATAAACTGATAATTTATGCATTTGCCATGCTATGATTCCTTTTGAATGGTTCTTGTGGCATGGCCATAGATATTTGATCAATTCTTTTCCTTTGTTTCTTTTTCATCCGTTAACTTGTTAAAACATCACTTGTGTGATATTTAAACTGCCATAGAGGTTAGAATTTTCTTATGCGCATCAAACGAGCCAACCTACTGTCAACTGAAATGCCATTTGAATTTATTCGGTTTGATATCTAAGCGGTCATTTTTTCAACTCTTGTGTTTGCAGACCAAGGAAGAGGTCAAGTTACAGCAAATCAGAGCTTCAGTACAATTTCCCTTCCATTCATTTTCTAGTATTGGCGACCAGTCAAAACCAGTTGTAGAAGCACCTGTCACAGCCTCCAAAGTCCCACCACCTGCGGCGGCATCACCTGCCAACTCGAAATTGGATGACGTCATTATGTTGCAAGATGATTTAGACGTTGAGGAATCAAGAAATGGTGATTTAGGAACCTCAAAAGATGACGACAATGACAATTTGGTGGCATCTGCCTTGGGAACAGATCGGGAAGAACCAATGTCTCTCTCTGATTTGTCTTCAAGCTTCCAACAATGTTTTGATTCAGACTATCAGAAAAGGAAAGTAAGACAAGTAGATAAACCTCGGGAATCCATCGGCTTGCAACTGAAGCCATTTGACTATGAAGCAGCAAGGAAACAGGTTGTATTTGAAGAGAATTCCAAAGAACTTGGGCCAGGTGAAAGACGTATACGTGATTTGAAGGTCAAGAAAAAATCAGATAAAAGTTGCACACCGAAAGATGACGAAACAGGAGAGTTTGCACAAGGGAGGCGTCGGAAGGCTTTCCCCGCAACTGGGAACCGTAGTTCGACCTTTCGCTGAGGCCCTTTTGTAAACTGTAGTGTCAAGTCTTAGGAGGTTACTAGGCAGGGTTTTAGGCTCCCTTTGATTAGTTTGAAAAATATTTGTTTGTCTATTTATCTATCCTTCCATGCAGCGCAGAAGCAGTAAAGCACAAGCATAATTTGCTGTGTTTATGCTCTGATTAAGTGGGGTTTGAGGTATGGTGTTAAAGCCTACATATATTCTATAAAAGATTCTCAAATATCCAATTTCTAACGGGTACGCCTGAAGTTGGCTGCCACCTATATTTTCCTCTGAGAAATTATGTTGAAGAAAAAAAGATTTGATGCCATACAAACTTAATGTTAAAAGCAGAATTCGCATGCTTTACATTTAAGAAATGCTGAATTGAGGAGTTGTACACTCTTCTAGTGGCCAACATATTTTAAGTTGTATATTTAAGTAACATATACTAAAGTGATAAAGTAAATAACATATTTAAATAGTATATTTAAAAAGTATATTTTTTAAATGGTTTTTTAAGTAAATAACATATTTTTTAAGTGATAAAGTAAAATGGCATTATTTACTGGTAATGATTTAGTGTAAATAATTTACTGGTAGATACGCATGGTAAATCATTTATTAATTAGTAAATGATATTTTATGCGGATAGGTGAGTATTTATCAGTTACTATACTGTTAATTTCAATTGTTTCAAAAACATAAAAGGATAATTGATGTAACGGAAATAGTAAAAAATATGTCAATATGAAAAGCTTAAGAAAGTATATAGGTTAAGTTTTAGTTATAGAAATTAATAGGTCATAACTTGTCAAAAAAGGCAAAGACGCAATGGAGACTCTGCGTCTGCGTCTCCTTCTCTTCCTTTTTGAGCAAAAAAGGCAAAGACGCCACCGTTCTCAAGGAGGAGCTTCTCGACGCCATTGCTCCGCTTGATCGCGGCGCTGATGCCACCCCCGAAGACCAGCAGACAGTTGATCAGGTTGGTTGGTTGGTTTGTTTTCAGTTGATCTGGTTGATGAAATGTACTGTAGTGTCTGTTTGTTGGTATGCTTTATAAGATTAGTACTGTAATGGGAAGTTGATCAGGTTGAGCTTTTTATTTGTTCCACTTTTCCTACTTGCACTGCCCGTTTCTTTTCAATTTTGATTTCTGGGTTCTTTTTTTCCTCTACCTGAATCTGAATTTGAGTCTTGAATTGACAAAATTTTGGAATGTACGGTGTGTCTGAGGACTAAGAAGTGATTAGGTGCGGGGGAGGAGCCAACGCCTTGTTAAGAATTAGCCGCCCTAATTCTACCTAACCGACAATAATAAAACGTGGAAAAATAAATCAAGTGAAAATCAACACACAGAATTTATATAGGTTCGATTTTTCACTATGATAAAGAAGAAGTTACTAGAGAAAATTGCACGCCTCTCAACTCTCTGAGGGCGTTTAGTATGCAGTAATCTTAAGAATGAGAATGAGAATCTGTAATATTACTATGTTTGGTACAAAAATTATAATATTTAGATTCTCAGAAAAGTGATTATCATAGGATCTTCTTCCATGCAAACAACCAAACACAGTAATGTAATATTTCTGGGAATTTGAAAAAGATTCATGTATGGAACCAAACATAGTAATATATTATTCATAGGAATCATATTACCCTCCATCACTTTTCTGAGAATATGATTCCTACTGATTCCCGCATACCAAACGCTCTCTCTATGTTTTTCTCTACATCTCTAATAACCAGATAAGTTATGGACAAACTTGTCAAGTTATGGTTCATAGTTAGACAAGTTATTGACAAAAACTGTGAATTATGGACAATAACTTGTCAAGTTATGGTTCATAACCAGACAAGTTATAGACATAAACAATAATTTAGCCTATCTATTAACTTATGTAAACTATTGACCTATTAATTTTAATTTATCTCAAATTTTAACCTATTTTTCTCTTTCTATCTTGATGTAATTAAGTCTTTTCCGTCTAAATCTGTCAAATTATCCATGTTAAATTACCGTCAAATTAGTCTAGCAAGGCCTACAATATAGTCGAATGGCCGTTTTTGGCAGCTATGATGAAGAGGCTTGGATAAGAGCGCCTTGGCCTGCTCTAAAGCCTCTGGTCAAGTTGTCAATTTGGATAAGTCCTCGGCTTGCTTCTCCCCTAACCTTCCTGGTAAGGATATTGAGGAGATCAAGGCCGCCCTTGGAATGCCCCTTAATCAGACGCTGGATGTTTATTTAGAGCTACCATCGTTTATTGGAAGAAATAAGAGACAAGCTTTTTAGAGGATTAAAGATCGCATGGCGAAAATGTTGAGAATAGTGTTTTAAAAACATGAGATATAATGAGAAATTTTATAATTATCTTGAATATTGTATATAAGTATTATATGTGAGAGGGTAATATTTAAAGATAATAATCAAAATGATATTCGTAATAAATTTAATTAAAGTTCAAAATATTTAATAAAAACATTACTAATGCAAGTCATTCTCATTTAGAATGAAATGGTGTTATCTGCACTATTAATATGATGAGATATTGAATGAGTGCATAACACATAATGAGATTATGTAGAACAGAGACACATACACAATATAAATTTTTAATAATTTCCATTAAGTATAGAAATTCTAATTGAGTTTATCGATGATCATATATGGAACAACTTTAATCCTGAGTTCTTAGCAAACTCCTATTTATGGATTTGTGCCTTTTGATTTACTTAGAACGGATTCCAAGATCTTGAGTCATATTCATTGTATTTTGGAGACATGATGATGTGAGCAGCTGGGAATGTTATTATACGAGATGAAATCCATTCCTTTTTAAAAAAAAAAGATAAATAATTCTCTTGAGAGTTGATTCGGTACTTGGACCAGTAGAAGCTCTGATTCATGAATTTGTTTTATGAATCACTGTCCATTAGAGAATCAATGGTACTCAAGGATAAATATGTAATTAGAGAGGTTAACGGATTTCATCTAGCTCTAATTATAAATTATTTATGAATGATTGATCTATATGCAGTGACTATATCAAATGGACACTTCACAGTTTAGAAGTAATTTATGTCTATAATTATGAGAGTGCAATTCCAAGTTTATAGTGGAGTAACTATTAGAATTAATATAATTAATTAATTAATTAAAGTGTTTAATTAATTATTAATTTTATTGGAGCTTGAAATTATAGGTCATTGAGTCCCCGCACCGTCCTTGTAATTCTACAACACTTAAGGACAAAAAGAGAATTTTAGAATTATAGAATTCTAAAATAAGACAAGGATAATTAATTATAAATTAAATAATGTGATTATTTAAGTTTAAAGTTAAATTTTAAAACACACATGTGAAGGTGTTCACATAGTGTGAACGCACAACACAGTGTGAATTCTTTTGGGATTCAAATTGTTTGCTCTCATAGTTATCCAATTGACTTATTTGATAAGTTGTTCAATTTGAAATTCAAATTGATTTAAGTTTGACTTAAATTAGAATTTAGATTTGAGTCAAAATTGGACTGTTGGATAAATACAGAATCTTACCCTAATCCCCTACATATATGCGCCTACCACAGGGAGGGGATATCGCTGCGGTGGCCGGCCCTATTGGATAAGGAAGAGAGGATTTTGTTTTCAAAATTAAATTTACAGTGGGAGATAATTAAGAAGTTTTATTTTAGAGATAAAGATAAGACTCCTTCTGGGAGTCTAATTATTACTTTATAAAATATGATATTGTAGAAAATTGTGAGAGACAATTTTTGCTCTATTAAGTGTTAGTTGCAGAATTTATTATAGAGTGGGAAGAAAAAATTTTCTTCAAAAAAATTTCACGTCGTGCATGTGTTGGTGTTCGTAGAAATCTTGAGTGTTCTTGCTAATCTCGTTTTGTTTCAGGTGTGCCCATACACACGTCTTCGTAGATTCAAGAAATTGACGAGAAAGATTATGATTTTCTAAACTAGCATTGGAGCAAGGAACGTTCGAGGTCAAAGAACACAAGTTATCATCCTGATTGATTGCTAGATATAATTCATAATCCGGTTTTTGGTAAATAAATTAATGTGATTAATTTATTCGTGCATAAATTAATATAATCTATACAGTATCTTAAAAATTTTATGAAAACTTTTATTATATACGATCTGCTACTCACACACTTTCGCGTCTGAAATAAAACCAACAGAAAAAGCTCCAGCTTTGGATAACCAAGCTTTTCTCGGCGACAAGAAGGGAAATTCTTATTAAGCAGTTGTTAAAGTGCCCAAGGCTAAGTACTTTCATTTGGACTCCTTTATGTCGACTCGGCCTAAGCAGAACAGTTCTTATATTTGGTCCGGCCTTTTATGGGGGCGAGATCTTATTAATAAAGGGTTAATTTGAAATATTGGATAGGGCAATATGAAGGTCTTCGGGGCTCCTTAAATCCCCCGCTCCTCTTCTTTCCTCCCTATCACGAAAGTAGTGACAAGTGTTGGTTCCCGAATCAAATTTGGGTGCGGAAGCGTGGCGGGGAGAGGCGGATCGTGTATAACAAAAATTTTCACAAAAATTTTGAGATACTCTATAGATTATATTAATTTATGCACGAATAAATTAATCGCATTAATTTACATCAAGAACTCAATCCGGAAAAATACCTGGAAGCCGACTTGGATGATAACTTGAATTCTTTGACCACGAACAGTCCTTACTCCAAGTTTGTGTTTAGAATACCAAAGTCTTCCACATCAATTCCTTGATTCCATGTAGACGCGTGTGTGGGCACATGTGAGACAAAACAGGTTTCTTAAACACTCGAATTTCCACAAACACCAACGCATGCACGATGTGGAATTTTTGGAGAAAAATATTTTTGCTCTCTTTTTCTTCAATGAGAAATTCGGCCACCAACAATTAGGGCTGAAAAAATCGTTTCAAAGTTGTGTCCACAATTTTCTATCATTCTCATATTTAAAGAGTAGAAGTCAAACTTCAAAACAAAATCAAATCCCTATCTCCAATTTTAAATTTTGAACAACAAAATTTCCTCACATTATCCCTAATATGGCCGGCCACCCTTAGGGTTTTCTAACCCTGTGTGTGGCGCCAATTCTGATAGGAAAGGAAGAGAAAAATCATCCTTTATCCTGTAGTCCAATTTTGACTCAAATTCAAATTCCAATTTAAGTCAAACTTAAATTAATTTGAATTCTAAATTGAACAACTTATCAAATAAATTGAAATGGATAAATCTAGATGTGTTCAAATTCAAATTTAAAAAATCACATTATTTAAATAATAATTAATTCTCAATCAATAATTTTCGAGTATTTAATTTTAGAATTCCGTAATTCTAAAA
>NW_010367838.1:262876-265108 GCF_000414095.1 Morus notabilis
TATATCCTTGAGTACTATTGATTCTCTAATGGATAGTGATTCATAAAACACATTCATGAACCAGAGCGCTTTTACTAATCCAAGTACCGAATCAACACTCAAGAGAATTATTTATCTACTTCTTTCTCAAGAAGGAATAGATTCCATCTCGTATAATAACATTCCCAGCTACCTATTTTATTATGTCTCCAAAATACAAGGAATAGGATTCAAGGTCTCAGAATCCGTACCGAGTAAATCAAAAGACATAAATCCATAAATAGGAGTTTGTTAAGAACTCAGGATTAAGATCATCCTATATATGACCATCGGTAGACTCAATTAGAATTTCTATGCTTAATAGAAATTAATAGAAATTCATATTGTGTATGTGTCCCTGTTCCACATAATCTTATTATGTGAAATACACTCATTCAATATCTCGCCATATTAACAGTGCGGATAACACCGTTCCATTCTAAATGGGAATGACATGTATTAATAATGTTTTAATTAAAGATTATGAACTTTAATTAATTTCATCATGAACAATATTTTTTATTATTATCCTTAAACATTATCCTCTCGTATATAACACTTATATACTATGTTTAAGGTTACATAAACAATCACGGAATTTTCATTTGATATTCATAAAATATTCATAAATATATGCACATAAAATGATGAATAAACTCTTTTATTAATTAAATAATAAATATCCTATTACATCTCATGCCTCTAGGACACTATTCCCAACAACAAGCACTAAGGATATGATTGTGGCTGACTTAATTGGGAACAAGAGATGGAGGTTTGACTTAATTGGATCCCTCTTGGCATTTAGGAGAGGGATGATGTGCTTACTTAGCACTTTGAAGACAAGGGAATCTCTTTGAATTTCAGCGTTACCAAGTGATTAATGTTTAACCCACGCTGCTGCAAAAGTGCAATCTTGCTGTCTGGTCTGGTCCGCCTCTTGACTCTCTTAAGCTTAACGTTGATGCCGCCGTTTTTTATTCCTAGGATTACTTTGCAGTTGGCGGTGTCATCAGGGATGAAGCCAGTATAGTTTGGGGTGCCTTTGCTAAGATGGTTGAAGGGCGTTTCTCGCCTTATGGTGCCGAATGCTTTGCTCTTCGTGAGGGTTTACTGTTTGCTCACTCCAAGGGTTGGAGAGTGGACTATTGCTAAATCATGTGTGAGCAAGGTAGTGGCGGATGTCAGAGAAATGAATTTGTTTGGTGACTATGGTGCTTTATGGCGCATTTGGAACTCATTCTAAAATAATTTTGTTTTTTGTATGAAAATGAAAATGAAAACGTTTTCAATCTCAGACAAAAATCATTTTTAAAAATGCGTTTAGTAGTTTTATCAAGAGATTATTTTCAGTGTAAAAAAACTAATTAATGTCTCTCTTTCTCTCTCTCTGATCGAGAGATGAGAAAATGAAAACAAAAAAATGAAAAATGACTAAAAGTCATTTTTCATTTATCTCTCATTTTACACTAAATCAAAAAATTATTTTCATTTCTATTTTTTGTCTTTATTGCGCCAAACGCCATTTTAGAAACTTTTTATTTTTTTTCTCAAAAAACGTGAAAAATAAAAACGAGATCAATTCTAAACACGGCCTTAATTTCTGATATTGTTGTTTATCTTCCTGATTTTGGTTGTTCTTCTATTTTTGGACCCTGGTCAATGGAGTTGCTCATTCTCTGGCCCGTTTTAGCTTATTGTCTAAGGCTTAGTTTGGTATTGCTTTTCATTCTCAAAATCAGCTTTTGCTTGTAGCAGAAGTTGATTTTAGTGTTTGGTAAATCTCTTCAAAAGTGCGTTTTGAAGAATTTTTTAAGAATCTATAGCCAAAATCAAAAGCAGTCTAAAGACAATTTTAGCTTTTAGATTGTGCGGGAATCAACATAGTACAATTAATAAAACTTTCATAATACCCATAATACCCCAAATGAAATTTAAAATTTACAATATTCTCAATCTAAAATTCACACTCGTAATATAATATCATATAATATTAATATTAGAATAAATAATATCATAATTATATTAATAACAGTAATATTATTATTTTATCATATAATATGATATTATAATAATATTATAATTATTTTAATAATATGATATTATAACTATAATATAATTATAATATGATATTGTAATTATTATTTTACAATATATTATATATTATATTGTATTGATATAATTATATTTATTATATTAATAATATTACAATAA
>NW_010367838.1:265439-279899 GCF_000414095.1 Morus notabilis
ATTATATTAAATATAATAATAAATATATATTATATTGTAATTATTTATATTATATTATAGTATAATATAATATAGTCGTAATTTTTAACTATCCACAGTAATTCAACCTCATAATTTATCAAATACTATTACATTGATTTTAGAACCATGACAGCTACTATAATTATAGTTTACTAAATACTCAGCTGTTTTTTGTAACAGCTACTTCTTCTTTAAGCAAAGTTAAAAGTAATTTTTTCAAAATCTACAGCACTATCAAACTAAGTCTAAGTCCTCTCACAATTGGACCTCTGTATTACACCGTTGGCTTTCCAACGTTGTCCTTCGGGACTTACCCTCAATTTAATCTAGTCATCGGACTTTTCCTCAACAAAAAAAAAGGAAAAAATTTTGAATCATAAGAATTCTATTCTCTCATAAAAATTTTAAATATAAATTAAAATTATTAATTTAAACGCTTAAACTGCTATTATACTCTGCCCAAAAAAAACTGATTATCCTTTAGTAATTGGTTTTAGATACTGCGGGATCAGATTCACGTCATAAATTTAGAATCATGATTCAAAATTATTTTTACTTAACGTATATTTTTTATGAGAAAAAATACTATAAAAGATTATAAATTATAATTCAAAATCAGCAACAAATACAAAAAAAAATAAACATCTCCGATAAAACCGTAAGTAGACATGTAAGAAAAAGAGACAAAAGAAAGGTGTAAATAAACTGGCATTGGCTTTCCATTAGAACCGTAAGTAGACATGTAAGAGATGGACCCACATAAGTTATAACTTGTCAATACGGTATTGGAAGACTGAGGTGGCCTTATTTATCCTCAGTATATATATATATATTTTTTTCATCACCCATTAATAAGTTAATATAAGCAAAAGCGCCGGATACAGACTGCTCAAACGTGGAAGGAAAAAGCTCAATCAGCCAAATACCAACCAAACTCCGATCTCTCTCTCTCTCTCTCTCTCTCTCTCCGAAGAAGAAGTAATGGCGGTGGAAATGGGCGGCGGCGGAGGAGGGACGCTGTCGGAGAAATACCAGAGTTCGAAGAAGCTTCTGCTCAGGAGCAGAGATGGCCTTGAGCGCCTTGAACGCCTCGAGTACTCCTCCACCTCCGCCTCCATTGATTCTCCCGATCTCTCCTTCTCCGTCAAGAAAGACATCTCTCAGATCCACTCCATCTGCGCCGAGATGGAGCGTCTCTGGCGTTCTGTCCCCGCCAAGTCCCAACGCGATCTCTGGAAGAGGTCTCTCTCTACAATTTTTCTTTCGACTTTATTATTAGGTTTTCGATCTTCATCGATTCAAATCAATCATTGAATTTAGCGAGTAATTTTCAACAACTAGCGAATTCTTGCATAAAAATCAATTCGGGGGGATTGTTTCTTGTTAATCAATTGGGATCGGTGTTGTTAGTAGTAAAATTAATATCTATTGTTTTGGGGTTTTTGAAGAATATTCTTGTTTCTTTCACAAAATTAGTACAATTATTTGTTTCTTCCACCCAGAGTTAGAAGAATTTGGTGATGGACGTGCTAGATATCATTTTTGAATTGAGAAGAAAATAGTTCTAAATTCTGATGGGAAGCAATTTCCTCAAATGGTGGAAAATGGTGCAGAAAGGTTGAGCAAGTAGCGGAGGAGGCGGAATCTTTGAAACAAAGTTTGGATAAGTATTTTCTGCGGAATCAGAGGAGGATGATGGAAGCTAAGGAGAAGGCAGAGTTGCTTGGGAGAGCTGTATGTAAATAATAAAAATGACAATTTTTTTAAAGCCTTTTTCTCTACTGTTTTGGATTGGGAAGCCTAATGTGGTGTGTTTTCTTTGTCGATGGCGTAATAGAATGGGGAATCTGCTCATGTGTTGAGAATTTTTGATGAGGAAGCACAAGCAATGCAATCGGTTCGTAATTCTTCTCGTTTGCTGGAGGAAGCTAGTGCCACGGGAGAGGCCATCCTTTTCAAATATTCAGAGCAAAGAGAACGCCTTAAGGTATTTATATTTTAATGTTACTTACTTAACATAATGATAATTAGAAATTTTTTACATATATGTGTACGTAATTCTTAGTTATAAACGGTTTTTATGATTCTTGTTATCTGTGTGTTCCACATTTAGAGAGAGATATTTATGTTTGCTGCAGCTGTAATTGTGGTAGTTATCTGGTCTTGGGTTTGGCTCTATTTGGTAATTGTTACTCAAAGTCAAAAGTTTACAGAAATCACTTGGATTGAAATCTCCTCCATTGAATGACTTAACATCACTATTTCCTATAAAAAACGACTAAACATCACTGTTGATTAATATTTGGTTGAAAAGCGCGATTTTCAATAACTTGTAGGATTGTTTTCTCCTCCCCCAAAGAAATTCTGTTAACTTGGCTTCAAAACTATTTTTCATAGTCGTCTACATTTGCCCTCAGACTACCAGTCTTGCTTACCATTTGGAGATGGTTTTTTGTTTTTTTTTTTTTTGGGGGGGGGGGGGGGGAGAGATAAGAAAAATCCCATCTGAGTCATTGGCTTTTAAAATGTCCCAGAACGGGTTCCGATATTTGAAATTGATCCACTTTAGTAATTTTGTCCAACTGACTGTTAGAATCTCGATCGAAAAAGGCATGCAAGTACCATGGGCGGCTAAGTGGCAGTAAATTTTGTAATTATTTTGCATGTTAGGGCATGAGTATTAAAAAGGAACCTGTGCCTTTTTGTGTTGAGATTTTAACCACCAGAAGGACGCAAGACTAATTTGGGACAGCTTGGTCATTTGGGGACTCATTATGAGACAATTCAAAAGTCTGCGACTAAAATGGGTTTTAATTTCAATTTGGGGACGAAAAATGGAATTAATTCTCATTTTTTCTTTTCTTCCTAGCTCAAGGATTTTAGACTCTTGTTATTTATTAGACAGCAGAAGGGCAATGAGACAAGGTAGTATTTATTTTATTTCTTTTAAAAGTTTCAATGGTTACTCATGTCCATGTTACCACATAATACAAGTAGAACTAGAAGAAATCTAATTAAGTGATTAACGAAAATGAAATTTACAAAATACAATGCAGCGACCTAAAGAAATGCAAAACCACACAAAATATGTAATCAGTGATATAATGAAACAAGAATAAATGAGGACTTGAATTCAAACAATAACTTCATATTAGGAATGCAAACAAAGAAAAAAAGTTGCATAATTTTGGCACCTGAATTCTCAAGGAGAGTCCCTTGCTACTATCTTTGATTCAGAATGTACAAGCGTTTGTGCTTTTTTCTATGAGTGGTTTCTCCACATTGCTTATAACTTATAAGATTCTTCTTTTAGTGGGTTTTAAATGGTCATAGGTTCCGTGAGTCTTCTCCTTGTATTTATGCGTGTCAACACCTTTTCGGATCATGCTTTATGTATGCTTGTCTTTTGAGTTATTGTGTTAGGATCCGTTAATGACTTGGGAGCTTGTTTGGTTAGTGGGCTGGTAGAGTTAGTAGGAATTAGTATAAATAAAGGGCTTAGTAGCTCACTAGGGGTAGTCTATGATTTTGAGAGTTTTAGGAGACTGAGATTACGGAGAGTTGGTGGTCTCTCGAATACCATTGAAGTTAGGAGTTCTCGAATACTCCAGTCTACCCGAAGCTTTCTTTACGTTTTTCTTAGTTTGGTTGTAAAATTCTATGAGCTAGTGTCAGTGATGATCAATAAATCCACTCTGATTGCCTTCTATTCTTGTTGCTCTGTGTGAAAATTGAGCTATGATAATCAGGTTCCTAACATTTTGGTATCAATGCATCAATCTTTAGCATCGTTCTTAAAAAAAAAAAAAAAAATATTACAAAAAAAAAGGGTGAGAAGGGTCTGAAATCGTGGGGTTTCGAGAACCAGAGCCACCAATCGTCGCCGGTGGTGAAGTGTTCAGAACTGTACGAACTGCGCCGGCGAGCGACGATGAAGGGAAGACGACCAGATCTGAAATCGCGCGAGACTGATGAAGATTGGAGCTATTTGTCGCGATTTGGTGCTGAGACGTTCAGATCTGAGAAGAACCAACCCTTGGCTGATGCGAACTAGTCTGCAAATCCAACGCCAGCAAACGACGCCAGAGATGCGACTTGAGATGGGCGATTCACGCCGGCGTGGGACACAGGTGGAGATGCGAATTGATTGGAGTGAGTTTTCGTGCCTCGGAGCTAGATCAACTAGATCTGAAGTGAACGACAACAGATTCGCGACGAGATCGAGCGTAGATGGGGCTGGGTTTCGCGATCCCGGTGCGTTCAAAGGTGATTCTGGCCGGATTTGGGCCGGGTGTCGCGATTCCGGTGCATCTGAGGCTAATTCCGGCCGAATTCAGACTGTGTCACGCGAGTTCGGCCCAATTTGGGCAGATTCCGGCGAAATTAGGGTTGGGTCCTAAAATTTCGGCGGCCCTAGGTCTGGGTTTTGCGATTCTGATGTGATTGAGACTGATTCCGGTGATGTTTGGGTTGGGCCTCGAACTTACAGCAAGATTAGAGCCAATTACAGCCAAATATGGACTGGATCTTCAAGTTTTGGCATGAATGGGGCTAGGTCTGGGCGATTTGAATTGGGTGAGGGAGATTGGGTTTTGCAATTTGATTTGAGTGAGAGAGTTGGGTATTCTCGAATTGGACTCAGAATCAATCCAAGGGTTTTTTTGAGTAGGGAGGGAAAGGTGGCACGACACCCTATGGGAGGGCCGAACGGATCAACGATTTTGGCTAATGGATATGCCATTGTTCGCCGGAGAAGACCCTGATGGGTGGGTCTTTAGCTAAACGATACTTTTTGTTCTATAGAATGGCGAACAATGAGAAAATCCAAGCTGCTGAAATGGCTATGAAGGGTGATGCTTTGGCTTCGTATCGATGGCAGGATGCTCGTTGCCCGTTCTACAGTTGGAATGAATTGAAGACTCATCTACTTAAGCATTTCAGATTGTCATCCGATGAGGCCTTACATGAGAGTTTCTTGGTGAAACGTCAAGAGGATACCATGGCTGACTATAGATTACAATTTAAGGCACTTGCCAAACCTGGGAAAGAGATTTCAAATTCGGTTTTAGAGAGAGTTGTCATTACAAAATTGGAAGTTGATAAAGAGCAAGTGGTAGGCAGTTTAAGCAGGTTGCTTCCAGCTCAAACAACAGATGTTTCAGATCAAATGGATGTTCAAGGAGACTTGACTATGAAGAATTTTGATGGCAAGGTGGACCAAGGCATTGAAAATAAAGTTGGTTTTCAATCTGGTGCTAGTAATGAGGGGCTTCAAGATATGGGAAACAAGATGTCAATGACATCAAAATTTTCCAAGGATTGTTACTATAGAGCCGGAGTTTGCTGCACGAGTGAAAGAAGTTAAACAGTGGAGTCCATTCTTGTATTTTAAAAGATGAATTTGATTCTCTTTGCAGCAATTCTGGGGCTGTTGACAAAGGAATGGAGAGTGTACACTTGCAGTTGTCCTCCATTGTTGATGTTCTGACAAACAACAAGGTAGCTTTCTCTGGCGTGGTGGAACATGCACTGCAGCAAGATAACGCTTGTGGGAGGAAGGTTTTTGTTAAAACTGAATTGTTTGAGTTGCCCAACAAGGTCTTCCATTGCTACAAGGATGATTTTGAGGCTGAGCTTCATGGTTTCGTTGCCTTTAAAGTGGTTCTAAATTTCAGCTCCAAACAAAAGTGTGAAGTTGAAAAAATAAAGTTAAGGACATTTAAAGCAAGTTCTATACGAATCATTCCGTCCGATGTTCCAAGATCCAAGCTCTTCAAGATTGGAAGGAAGTGGAATCACATAGCTGCAATTACTTAACACCTTGAGGACAATTTGTTTTTTTGGGGTGGGGGTAATGTTAGGATCCGTTAATGACTTGGGAACTTGTTTGGTTAGTGGGCTGGTAGAGTTAGTAGGAATTAGTATAAATAAAAGACTTAATAGCTCACTAAGAAAGGCTGTGATTTTGAGAGTTTTGGGAGACTGAGATTAGAGAGAGTTGGTGGTCTCTTGAGTACCATTGAAGTTAGGAGTTTTCTGGAGTCCTCGAATACTCTAGTCCATCCTAAGCTTTCTTTACGTTTTTCTTAGTTTGGTTGTAAAATTCTATGAGCCAGTGTCGGTGATGATCAATAAAACCACTATGATTGCCTTCTAAAATTGAGCTGTGATAACCAGGTTCTTAACATATTGCAGTCGGTAATCTTAGAATCTATTACGTTTCAGTTTGATGCATATGAAACTTGGAAAATATTCAATTAACCTTTCTTCCATTTATTTTATCAATATATATGTTTAAAACTTACTGTGGTGGTCCTTTGAGTTATAGTTTTACAACACAATTTCGTAGCAGGCTATATCTTTTTATACTTATCTATATGGTGATGAAGTTCTTTTATCTGTTTCAGACCAAAAGGATTAATCAATATAAAAAATAGAAGAAAAACTTGTTGCTTCCTTGTTTTTCAGGCGATAATATTTCTGTTATCTGAATTTCGGTTTAATGTGTTCAAATTTAATTATTGATGCTTGTTCTAGAGGGCACAAAGGAAAGCGCTGGACGTTCTTAACACAGTGGGGCTGTCCAACTCTGTGTTGAAGCTGATTGAGAGACGACACCGACTTGATAGATCGATCAAGTATGCAGGGATGCTATTCACTGTTGTCATTGTGTTCTTCTTTTGGAGGTGGACACGGTGACGGCATATTTTGAGAAAGGAAGACGGTTATATTCTTGGCCTCCTCTTTATGTTTCTTGTGGTTAATATGTGGCCTCGGTTTGAACTTTGAAGACAAAAAACAAAAACAAAAAAAAAAAAAAAGGAAAAAAAAAAAAGAAGAAGAAAAGATACAACAATAGAGAAGCAGTAGTAAGCAAGAGAGGTGATGTTAATCATCTAAATGTTGTAGTAGGTGTAATTTTGTATTGCTACAAAGCAATACAACAATAGTTGTATCTTTCTTTCATTTCATCTCAATATCTTTTGAAAGTTCTTATTATGTTTCACGTTCGGTTGCCACTGGCAATACTCAAATTAAGCTTAGACTAGTAGACTGTGGAAGCAATACTCTCCCACTTCCTAAAGTCCTTATTTGAAAGACATTTGTACATAAAGGGTTTAATGTGCAATTCATCATAAAAACTCATTTGATTTCTTGTATTAGTTGGTCTCGAAAATATCTTAACCCTGGTCTTTTGTTGGTTGTTTGGTTCAATAGTTCACATGGTTTGAAACTTTAAGAGGTTGTTTGGTTGGGGGATTCGTACCCCGATTCGAATCATGGTTCATGGTTCGCAACAGTATTTTCTCTCACAAAAATTACACGTAAATTGAAAATAGTTCTAATCTTATGATTCTAATCCATGAACCAAACGTCTCCTAAATCATAAACAATATTTTAATTCGTGTTTGTAGAAAATAAATAGTGGTTCGAAAAACTCAAAGTGTTGTTTGGTTCTTAGATTTAAACTAAAAACTGTGTTAAAATTTAAATTTTTGTGAAAAAACATTATAATAAAAAGGTATAAACCGTGATTCTCTCTTAAGTTTTTAAGATTTAAATCACACTTTTCAAAACTATACGGGTGTTTGGTACGCGGATTTGTGTTATGGTTCAAACTATGATTTGTAACTCGTTATAATATTTTTTCTCATAAAAAACACACGTAAATAGAGAATGATTCTGAATCTATGAATCATGTTTTAAACTAAAAAGGTTCAAATCATTATAAGAGAGGGCACGTATCTTAAAAAATTTATTGTAATGCGTGTGTGAATAATTGCAAGTGTCGGATTTTATTTTAGTGTTTATTGTATTTTAAGTCATTTAGAAATTTTAAAAAAAATGAGATGGGTAAATAATATGAATAAATAATTTGAAAAATTTTGAGAAAAATGATTATAATGTATTGGACCTTTTGCATTAGCTCGATAGTCTCGTCAGTTGCTTATCTGTGAACCCTGATTTCAAGTTTCATTCAAAAGGCAAGAACCAGCAAGTTTGGCCAACCAATCGAATGTAGATTATGTGTTAATTTTAGAGAGATGATTATAGACGTACTTGTACAAACGGTGTAATTATCTGAACTCCTTGAATGAGTTTAAACTTCACTTTTCATATTCAACTGCACCAGAATCCGTCAGATCAAAGTAATTAACTTGAAAGACAAATTCCACACTTAAAATCACTCTTAAATTGTCACTGTTTGTGCATAGTAGAATGTATCCTTCTTTAAGTGATAAGATTCACTATTTCTTGTCATTTTGTTGACTTTTTAAAACCTAGTTATCTTTCTATGTTTTCACAGTCTAATTTTAGGTAGTTTCTAACTTAATTTTGAACGGAAAATTTTTATTAATAATTAACAAATTACAAAAATAATTACAAATGACCACAACTTACAAAAGAATTCGATTTTGGACATTGACTGGCTCCACCATTGAAGACGGATGAAGCACAAGGGCGAACAAAAGTATCAACACTCAATAGAGAAAGACCAAACCTTGTTAACAATAACCACTAAGGTTGATGGTTAAAACTAGTCGACCGAGACCAAACTCCTAATATTGGAGATACAAGTGACATGACCTAAAAATAAATATAGGTGTAAACAAACACACACAGTTGATAATCAACTCGACGAGTGGGACACATAAAACAAAATCAGAAAGTGGGGAAACCACCTCCGTTATTATAATACATAAGCTTGGTGAAAAAAACGCCTTTATTAAAATTAAAAAAAATCTTATGAAGCCTATGAATAGCCTCAGACATACATGAATAGATGCCGACGACAAACCAACAACCATTGTATGGAAGCCAAAGAAATTAGATTTGAGCAGAGCCGTCGTAGCAGAAGCGCAATCGCCACCAACGAAGCTGAACGCAAAAACAACTTAAACGATGCCCCATGCACCACATTCCCACCTGCAACCCCCCGCTCCTCACCAAATATATGCCTCCATCGCCATGAACCGCGCCCATCAACCATCGACCACACCTACACGACCATAGCCACCATTTTAAAGGCTAAGAGTATGGCGACCAATTAGTAGTGGTGCCAGACTTTGGCCCTAAGAAGAGATCCTAAATTCGAAACCCTAACCGCCTCAGGAGAGAGTTTTCAACTTAATTTTAAACTTAGAATTATAAATTTTCTTTTTTTTAGTCAGGAATGGCTCGGTTTTCGGGAAAAATTCAATCCCAATAAAAAATGACAGAATTACCCTTTTTACGCTAAATTACACGAAATTCTCTATTTCACGAGTACGGGCTTCTAACATCTCATAATTGTTTTAAGAGAAAATTGGCCAAGTTAGCATTTGAATGCATTGTTTTAAGATTTTTACCATTTACTCTAGATTAATACTCTTTTGACTAACATAGTTCTTGGACTAAAGGGTATTAATCAAGTATAAAAAATAAAAATTTAAGACTTGTACATTTTAAAGGATATTTGTCTATTTTTCCTTTATTTTAAAGTGTTGATCTAAACATTGTTAACACTTAACACCTACCGTACTGAAAATTCTTCTGTATTGAATTCCTGGTATTTGACTAACCAAAATTATCTTCACCTTAAACTCAGGAGAAATGTTCATGAATCTTAAACAATAATTAAACTAGAATATACGTAAGTGTACTTATAAAGTGCCGAAATTAATATTAAACATAGAATTTTAGAAATTAACTTAAAGTTCTAAAAATTTTCATTCAAAAATATTATTACAAAGTTACCAAGAAAATTCTCAACTTAAAAAATATTTAAGTCATCATTATTTAAACTCAAACTCAAGTTAATGAACAATATTTTTCTATTCTTAAAAACGTCATAACATTTTCATTTTAATTCTGATTGAGATAATTTTTGTTTATGCGTTCACAATGAAGATACGAATAAAACCTCACTCATATACCCTATTAAAATTTTTCATCACCATTGAGTTTTTATTAAAATACTATATAAATATAAATTCAAATTTTGACCCACCCAAACACAAACTTAAATATATTCTAAATTTAAATCATAACTCAAATGTGCACATCTAAATACAAACTCAAGGTACAACTTCAACTTAAATTTAACTCAAGATTTATACTCAAATCACCATAACTTAAAAATGCAACCGAGCCGTGAGAACGCAGAGTTAAAATTATGATAGAACGAAAGAAACAAATTAAAAATATACCCAAGTCTTATTTCATTCATGTACGAGAATATAAAACGAGGTTTTCATAAGCCAAAATGGCAATACAATGGATAAGTAATAAAGACAACAATGAAGAAATAGACAAGAGGAGCAATATTGAGGATAGGAAAATTTTCAACTCCGCGCCAACTTCAGCTTTGCTGGAATAGTCTTCCAATGATTTATTCTTTTTTTTTTCTTAAAAAAAAAAAAAAACTTTTCTAAATTTTCTCCTATTTCTAAAAGAAGCCGTTTTGTTTTCATTAAAAGGGTATTTTACACTTTTACTCTTGAACTTGTATGATTTTAGCAATTTACTCTCTAAATTTTTAATTTTAGCAAGTTGCCCTCCTTAACTTGTAAAATTATTGTAATATGTCTAATTTTGACGATAATTGTGTTAAATTAGTATAAAAAAAATATGATGAAAAATTTTAACGTCTCAATTTAAATGTAATACACATCTTTAAATTTCTTAACTTTTAATCCCTTAAATCTAATAAAAAAATTGAGAAAATTTAGTAAGTGAGGCACAGTGTAAAAATTTTACAAATTCAGGGAGTTAATTATCAAAATTAAAATTTAAAGAGGACAATTATGCTAAAAACCCATATTAAAAATAAACAGTTGATTTCTTCTCTAAAAAGACTGTTTGAAGTGTGACACACTTCAAGCCTTTAATAATTTATTCCTTCTAGAAAAGACTAGCAGTTTGATATTAAATAAAGTTGTTCGATATTAAAAAAAGTTTGAAGAGTGCTCCACCCTTTTTTTTTACACTTGATATCTCCATAAATTGAAGGGATTTTAATGGCATGATTAGAACTATTAGACCATCTCTAATGTAAATGTTAATATTAATTGTCTATTTAGCATAAAAAATTATGATATGATATGTTATTTTCATTTTTGCTCTAATACATAATACTATTTGAAATGCTAAATCTATTTTTTCCTATAATTATTTAGCTTTGGAAGTTGTAAAAGTAAACTTTTACTTTTAAAATAATTAAAAAAAATGTAAAAGTTGTATTGATATTACATGGAAAAAGTAAACATTTCAATCAATAATAATCAAATGCTAAATTTCTCATATGCTATACTTGGTGAGAAATTTACCACAAAGTATAGCATATGGAAAATTTAGCACAACAAATAACATTGCATTGCTCAAATATTAAATTTGTAATTGGCACATTAATTATAACATTGCATAAGAGATGCCCTTAGTTCCAAAACTTTACGCATTGTGGTAATTTTCTCTTTGAACTTTTAATTTAAGTAAATTATTTTATGATGTTTTGTTTTTTGATAGTTTTGATTCCCAACACTAGATTAACAAAGGATTTTTGAAATTTTATATAGATAATTACATCCAAATGACATAATAACTGAATATTTTACATAAATAATTACATTAAATACAAAATATTATAATTCTCAGTGAGTTTTTACAACAGTGTTGAAATCATTTTGTACATAACATGTAACTACTTTTATAAAATTTTAAGTTATCACACGGTAGAAATATGATTATGCCGTTAAATTTTAGATTTTTTATTATTATTTTAGTGTCAGATTAAAATTGTAAAAGAAAAAAATTCAAGAAGTAATTTACTAAAAGTAAAAGTTTAAGGGCTAAATCCCCACAGTATTCAAGGTTTAGGGACTAATATTAACAACCTATTAGTTGTTATGAAAATTTTTTTTTAGAGGATAGTGGCCGTGGTTAAATATTAAATGGAGAGAGAAAACAGAAGGTAATAATATTTCAAAGCGTTACTAAACATATTATAAAATATATTGAATTGTTTTCCTTTTATTTTCTGTTTCTGTTGAACTCCCTTTGTTTTAAAAAGTGATGAAACCATAAATTTCGATCAGAAGTCTAATCAGTAGCTGAATCAGTGAAAAAATTAAAAGATAATTTCATCAAATAACAAAATGGTATATATTTTAATTTTAAGAGTGGGCATAAATACAAATTTTTTTTACTCATTCTAGGCATGACTGAAATTTCTTAAGAACTTTGGAATAAAAAAAAAAAATTATATATTTAGTGGGAGAACATGCCCTCAATAACTACAACATATGTTAAAAAATCAATAATTATTCAATACCATCTTGGTTCCTTAACAGGTTTTCATGCTCTAAAATGTTGTTTAATAACTTTATCATTGGAATTATTTAATGTCTTCGTCAATGAACACAAGTAAATTAACTATTACTCATCCATTAATTTTTCATTTGTTTTTTTTAATTAGCCAGAGAAAAAGAGGAAAAGTTTGTGATAGATAGATCAATTCGGTTGTATAGTCGAATATTCACAATTTTAATACTAAACTATACACTATTCATTTTCCTAAAAAGAAAATTCTATTCATAACAACAATAACAAGTATAACTATTCAATAGAATAAACCCCATGAGTTATAGTTTCTTTTTTTTTTCGTTCTTCTTTTTTGTTATTATTATTTTTTCCTTCTGCGGCTTCAATTATTAATTTATTTCCTTTTTTTGCTCAAGAAATTTATTTCCTTTTTATAAAGGGCTAATAATATTGGTAACTTTATTTATTTATGTATATGCTTTTTGACATTATTTAAGAAGACGTTGCAGTTCTTAAAATCCAAGCAAAAGGGTCAAACGAAGCGTGGGCCGTTTCGGTTTCATTTCTTTATTTTTATTTATTCTTTTTTGGAAAAGGGGGTAAATATATAGTGGTCTTTTGTTTTGGAAAATATGTAAAAAACAAATAACAGAATTTTCTGATAAATTAGTAAATAAAAGTAAAATTGAGATTTATTGGATTTGCGCCTAACTATCAATTTTAATAAATTTGAGATTTACTCGGATTTTTCAAATACGGTAAAATTCCGATTCTACCTTATGATCAAATCTGGTAAATCTAAAATTTAGCGGATTTACCCATTAAGCTCATATTATGTAATTTTTTTTTATAATAAAATCTTACCGTTATAATCCTATTTTAAAACTAAAAATGATATTCATTCATGATTGTTCTTGTAGTAAAAAAATCATTTTATTATCATAAGATTTAAAAGTAAGCCAGTAGCTACAATCAATTGTAGATTATTAAATGTGACAATATCATAAACAGTAAAAAAAAGTAGATCCTATACTTATTGGTCTTAAAAATGTTTTAAACGTAAATGCCGACGTTTTTATTTTACGTCAGACATTTTTTTTTGAAGATTTTCTTTTTCAAATTTATTTGTTTGAAGATTTCCCGTTCTTATTGATGTCGATCGATTTGAAAGTCGATTCAAAAGCAATTAGAGATTAACCTCTTTGGGTGATTTGACTTTACATTCGATGGATGAACGATGTCCGAACTATGACCTCAATAGAGTTTAAACTTCATCTTCTGCGTTCAATTATACAGGCTCCGTTCATTTCGCTGATTCGAGTTTAGAATTTGAGTTTTTCTACAGTAAAAAGCTCTCACAAATAATCACATCTAACTTTTTTGCTACAGTAAAAAGTTTTCACATAAAGTCACATCTCAACTCGAATTAAAAACTCGAATCAATGAACTAAACGGGCCCACATTCTTGTCCGCCATGAATAATTTAAGGGCCCGTTTAGTTCGCTGATTCGAGTTTTTAATTCGAGTTGAGATGTGATTTTATGTGAGAGTTTTTTACTGTAGTAAAAAATTTAGATGTGATTATTTTTTAGAGCTTTTTACTATAACAAAACTCGAATTCTAAACTCGAATCAATGAAATGAATGGGCCTAATTAACTTGAAAAATTGGTAAAGTGAAATTTGATTTTCAACATTTTTTTTTATAGGAGTTCTTCGTATGGGGACACAAAAGCATACTATTTAGTTGGTAAATAGTTTCACTATGTCACTATGATTGCGTCAAATCTACCAAACCATATACAATTCCTCATCAACTTTACTGCGTGAATGAATGCTTATCTTTATTTTTTTTATGATTATTTAAGAAAGAAAAATATTGGTCAATTATCATTCATTTGATGCCCAAAAGTACTGGGGGTTGGGATATACATGTCTACAAACCCATAAATCAATTATCAGAAATAGTATAAAATATGCCAATATGAAAAGCTTAAGAAAGTATATAGGCCAACTTTTAATTATAGAAATTAATAAGCCATAACTTATCAAGTTATGGTTCATAACTAGATAAGTTATAGACAAACTTATTAAGTTATGGTTCATAGCCAGACAAGTATATGGATAAAAACCGTGATTTA
>NW_010367839.1:0-19266 GCF_000414095.1 Morus notabilis
ATATATATATATATATATTTTTAGTTTTGATATTTCTTTTGTCTTTTATTAGTAGTGCTGTCGATTTGGTTGTAAAAGAGGATATGGTTATGTTTTGTCATTGGAAAGGGACAGATCTAATGATTGTAATTGAGCAAGTTTTGCTTCTTTCTTAGCTCGTAGAGCTTTCAAAGGTTCATAGTAAATCATTTTTTTTTTTTTTTTGGTATCTTTTTCATTTCTATTGCGTCAAAAGCAAGTACATACCCATTATTTATTAAAAGCCGTGGCAAGTTGATCAAAAGGGAAAAATGTCCCCAAGTAAAAGTCCTATCCGTAGTTTTCAGCATATACGGCAGACTAATTAAGATTACGTTTAATTCATAAATTTAAAATTATAATTTATGATTATAAAGTATAACAAGGGAAATCACATGTAAAAAAATTGATTTAAAAAAATTATTTTTTTTTTCCATTATTAATTCTGCCAAGAAGATTGAAAAATTACAAAATCGAATCTATAGCGTAACACTCTCTCCAATAGTAGGATCATGCCCATGCCCAATGAAACGGCTTGAGGTAGTACTCATATCTAGACTAATATTGGTACTTACTCGTTGGGGTGTTGCAGTCAACAAAGTACACCGTCCTAGTCCTATTTAATGATAAGTCGGAAAAACCTAGTCCTATGAACAAAAAAAAAAAAAAAAAAAAAGATATAAAAATACTTTTGTTAAAGTATAATAAAAAAATGTCATAAGTATCACTACGTATATATCTACGCATATTAAGCCCTAATTGATTATGATCTCCTAACAATCACGGCTGTCCGTTTTGCATATGGGACAAGAGTTCTTCTCAACGAGCCATTGTTTGATACAGTCAAAGGCTTCGTTTATTTCACCGATTCGAGTTTTCAGTTTTAAGTTTCTACAGTAAAAAGCTCTCAGAAAATGTCACATCTAACTTTTTCTGTTACAGTAAAAAACTCTGAGAAAATGTCACATCTTAGCTCGAATTGAAAAATCGAATCCGCGAAGTGAACGAGGCCAAATTGAAATTCATACCCACATTCTAGCTTCCCAAAATAGTGACACTGGAAGGTTTCAGTGAGGTGAAAATTTATAAATAAAGAATTACGGGTTCAATTTCGCATTGTATAAAAAAAAAGTAAAATTTATGTCCACATTCTTAGGTTCCCACCTTCTTCTCCATCACAAAATTCCTCCTGAAAGTAGTAGTTTCACAAAAAATGGGGAAAAAATGAACTTTTAATTTGTTTAGGCTAATTAAGCGTGTGCATTACGTAGACATATAAAATTGAGAAATAAGAAATAAAGAAAATGATTAATCGTTTCAATTAACACATAATCTGCCGGGAATTATTACCTGACAAATGCAGCAAATAGGTATCCATCTTCATGATTTGCTGAAGTTACAACCCCGGACTGACACGTTCGTCGATTCAGATTGGTTATAATATCTACTCCCCTTAATCCAGTTTGGACGGCCCCGATTTGTTCTTCCAACGCCATTAGTTCCTGAAATCCAAAACCATTAGTATCTGGAAAAAGAGCTCGAGAACAAATAACAAGTTAGATTGGTGCTGTTTGGCTAGCAATTAGCATTAATTTTAATTAGTACTAGCTAGCAGTGTCAATGTTACTTTTGCAGAATAGAACATGCATGTGTATAGATTAATTTGTTTTTACAAAAAATTAAGAAGACACAAACATTGATATTGGCAAAAAAGTTTGTGCAATGTAAACGTGTATAATACAATCTATTACCTAATATGACATGTCATATATGTAGATGCATATCATCATTCTCTTCATCATAATTATCATAAGATGGGTCGTTAAATCCGAATCATCATCATCAAAAACATGAACCATAAAATCCTACAAAAAAAAATACCATTATTAGTCAAGAGATTTTTATAACTATCCCTTAAAATAGTACAACAAATTATTATTAACCCTTAAAAATTACTCATTCTATTTTTATCCCTTTAGAATAAATCTAATTAAATATTAATCAAAAGTCTAATATGTAGATTATCAAAATACTCTCAAAGTAAATTCTTAGTAGGCGTTTGGAATTTAGTAATTTTAAGGGTGGGAATGAGAATCTTACAGATTTTCATATTTAGTATAATTATTAGACTTTTTTAAAACTCAGGAAAATAAAGCCCGTGAATTTCACATTATCACATTTTGGGGTAATTCTAAACCTAACTAAGATAGTGTTATTTACTTTCCCAAAAAAGTTTAATATCAGGGAAAAAAAGAAATAAGCCTTAACCGTCATCCATTCAACCACGCCATTGCCGGAGTTCTGCCACCACCAGGGTATATTATTTTCTTGGTTTTTTCTTCTTTTCTTCTTGTTGAATCCGCCGCATCAGCCTAGTTTTTTTTTTTTAATTATAATTTCTGAGATTTCTCAGCAACCAAACATACCCAAGAACATTATCAAAGAAAACCCACAGATAAGAAGGAAAAGCAGCTTCCTTAGTCCATGGTGGTGTTTCTTAGAAAGAAGAGATGGTTGGCATCTCCCCTGACAGGGATGGGATCAACCTTCGGGGTTCCTGTTAACACACCGGGTTCTATCAGATAAGGCTAACCAAAAAATGTTTGGTCCATGGTGGTTCCTTCATGTTTATCAAGTTTTGAAACAATTTAACTAGTGGGTATCCTCCATGTTTGGTCCACGGTCATGCCTTCATGTTTATCAAGTTCTAAGACTAGAGTACCCTTTTTTTGGTTATAAAAAAATAAAAGAAATATCCTAAAAACCAATATCAGCGTCATTAATAAGGTGGGTGAATCGTCTTTTCTACCTCAGGTTCAGATTTACACCAGAGATAGAAAATATCTCTATTTTTCTTGTTGAATCCATTAACGATGTCATTGCCTTTGGTTGATTCTATTTCTTGTTGAATCCGTTAATGATGACCATTGCCGTTGGTTGAATATATTTCTTGTTGAATCCGTTATATACATGGCTGAATTTTTTCTTTATAGTCAGTATGCTTATTTCTTTTTTCCCCATCAATGAGCAAGATGTTTTTTTTATTGTAATTCATTTAAAAAAATTAGGCTAATTGTAACTCATTTAAAAAATGTTTTTTTAATACACAACATTTTTATGCACAACCAAACACAGTAATATATTATTTCTGAGAATTTGATACAAAATTTTTATATGGAACCAAACACGATAATGTATTATTTTTAAAAATTATATTACCCCCATCACTTTTTCAGGAATATGATTCTTACTATGCTCCGGCGGCCATAGTCTGTCAGACTATAATACATAGTCTGACATACTAAGATGACCATGCTCCATAGTCTCACACTATGCTCTATAGTCTATCAGACTATGATTCATAACCTGACAGACTATGATGATTATGATCTAACTATGATCTATAATTTGACAAGTTATATTGGCACGGACCATAATCTATCAGACTCTGATTCATAACCTGACAGACTGATGATTATGATCAAACTATGATCCATAATTTGACAAGTTATATTGGCACGGACCATAGTCTGTTAGACTATAGATTAGTGTGACAAGTTGCACCGATAGCCGGTAATAACTTGTCAGACTATGAATCATAATCTAACAGATTACGCCTGTCGTCACAGTCCGACAGACGGACAGACTGTAACTCACCCATAGTCTGTAAGACTGATACAAAATTTCAAATAGGATCATACTGAAACAAAATTCTTTATAGTCTAACACATTATTCTGATTTTAGATAGAAAAATACCATAAAAATTTCGAATAGGATCTACTTTTGATTTCTAAACAACAAACAAAAGTCAAAAATTCAATTAGAATCAGTTTCCGATTCCTAATTTTGCTTAATGGTACCGAACAAATCATCACACCATATAACTTCAAATTGAAAAATCTGCAAATAAAATAGGTTGCTGCAGATGGAGCATAATAACTTTTTCTCCAACACTTTTAACAGTGACAAAGGTAGTAAATGATTATCATTCATCAATAAATAAAAACATAAGCATCCATCCAACATTCCAACTACTAGTGCAAATCCCAAATTGTGACAATCTATGCCTAATCTTTGACTTCATCCCTAATCTTTGACTTCATCTTCCTCTGCATTGTTAATCCTATCACAACAAGTTTCATGTAATATACTGCTTCGAATATAAACAAGCAGACCAAGCTAAAGAATCTAAACAAAAATATCTGATAGATCCAAAGAAATAAAAAAAAACTAAGCCAATCTATTTGCTTGTCATAATCTGCCGCATTACTTTTTCAAAATTAACAAAAAACTTCAAATTAGCTAAATGCACCAGATCAAAATGCAGTATAATAACACATTATCAATAATAACGAATACACAGTTCTAGTCACAAATCCAATTACGATCTACTATCCAATATTTGCCTTCACAAATTCCTGAAATCTATAGATTTCAAATCCATCCAGTTGATTTTTTTTTTTTTTTTTTTTTTGCTTACATTCAACCAACAGAATTTGATTTTCCTCCCCTCTGCACCTGTTAAAACACAACTAAACCACTTAAGAGACCAATTATGTGCATTTGAACCAAACATTAAAAGCAAAATCCAAAAATTTTGTGGCAACAAGCGAGCTGATTCTTGCGTATTGTCTACTCCGTTTTACTAGGATGCAAGAAATGAAAGTAAAGCGGTTTGCATACCAAAATTTGTTTATATTTCTGCTTTTCCTATTACTTTATTGGGGAGGAAGTCCTCTTTTACCTATGCACTTAGGTTGCGTTTGGTTACAGTAACAGAATGGTAATAGGAATGATAATAGAATGGAATTGAAATGTGCTGGAATCATAAAACTGATTCTTTAGTTTGGTTGGAGTTATAGAATCAATACTTAAAATAAGAATTATGTTGTTTGGTTGACAACGGAATGGAAGTAAATTATATTTTGACAAAAATACCCTTGATTCCAAGAAATTTGACCAGGGCTAAGCACATACCATTATCAACGACATCAATCCAGCGTTCTGTAATGCACCAAACTGCATTTAAAACAACAAAGAGTAAAAAATGAAACATCAACATGAATAGCTCATTTACCTTCTAGACGGTAAATGATGCTTAGCACAATTCTTGAAGATCAAAATAACAAGGGGAAAAAAAAAAGGTCCCGCTCCTTTTCCTTCTCTTTATACTATCGGAGAATCAAAACAAGCGAATCAATCACACATTAAATAACAACAACAAAACCACTCCATCAGTCTAATCATATACATAATATCATGAGAATAAAACCCAAAAAGAGAGAACAAAAAATATTAGACACATAAAGATTCAGCCAGCACTCTATATGAATCCGTTTAATGTCCTTAATTCCTGTAAATTTCCAATGCGCTCCAACATAATGTCTAAACAGGTCAACAAATTAGGGTTTCCACCAACCTCCCCGTTTCGTTCCTGCAAGTGGGTTCATCAGTGCGCTTTTCTCCTCTGTGGCTGTTTCTCGGTGGCCAATCTGTATATCCAATACACCTGTAATAACAGCCAATTGGAGAAACAAAATCAGAGATCAGCTTCTAATGGAAGCAAATATGCTGAAGAAATTTGAAAAGATTTTCGATTTCTGTAATACCAAAGCGAAAACATGAGCTGCTATAAGGATGACCACCATCAGAGGAACCGCTTCGAGTACCCATGGCTGTGCCAGAGAGAGCTGCTGCTTCGCCATTTTCGGAAATCAAAAGAGAGATTTATTGTGGAAACTGTCTGAGGCCGATAAGCCCTGCAAAATCAGGGTTCATATTATCAATTTCGCGTTCTTTCTTCATTTTCCTTCCTGTGCACGCAGTTGGCAGTACAATATTCATGTTAGGTATTTTTATTAGTTGGCAATTTATTGACAATCTTGTAAAAATTCAAAAAACAGGTTCAAGAAGATTTCGTATTGCAGAAGAAGATTCAGAATCAGATTTAGAGAGATAAGGATAAGGTCTTGATCAAAGGAAGATAATGCATTGGTTATTTGAATTTAAATGAGATTCTAGAAAGAGAGAAGGAGAAGATAAAGCAAAGCTAGTGAAGATCTCGATTCTTTATTTAAATTCGTATTTGATCTGATTTCCTAATGAGATTCGGATTTAGAGATCAGGAAGGATAATTCGAAGTCTTTGGAATTCAAATTTAAAAGAAGATTATGCAAATCACATCAAAGAAAATCACGGAGAAAAAGATAAGAGAATCGTATTTGAGCAAGATTCTGGGAATCTTTTTAAAAATCATACAAAAGGTTTCAGTTATAGCAAAACAAGTTGACGTTTTTGTTGGCTGCAGAAATTTTTAGAACGTGGCTGTTGAGAGTAGAAAGAACTCATTGAAATTTCTGAGTCTTTTTGTATGAAAGTATGTTCGACTAAAGGGAGTTCAGTTGTTAGTATTGAAGACGTGTGGAGCACGCTAAACAGAGTCATTGTGAAGGTTCATCACAACGGCGTTATAGTCCAAGAGGGAGTCTTTGAGTGAATAAGTCCGTCAGTATTGTAATTCTTGAAGCATAGTGAAACAGTTTACTGTCTGGGCGTGACCCCACAGATGTAGGTGTACGCACCGAACTGCGATATCATATTGCGTGTCTATTTACTTTCTGCACTATTGTTTTCTTTAGCAAAGTTAATCAGACGTAAGCTAGTAGTATTCCAGATAGTGTTCCAACATCATCTAGAACATCAGATCTAACAAGTGGTATCAGAGAGGTTCACTGACTAGAAGTTCGGTGAGATCTTGAAAAAATTGATCTGCTACGTCTAAGATGGATTTGCTGAAGGAAGGAGGTTCAGTGTCTCGTCCACCTCTCCTTGATGGCTCAAATTATTCTTATTGGAAGGCTTGAATGAAGAGGCTTTCATCAAGGCTCAAGATGAAAAGGCATGGCGTGCAGTCCTGACTGGCTGGAAGCATCCAGTAACTAAGGATGCAGAAGGAAAGGAGACTCTCAAGTCTGAAGAGTCATGGAGTACTGATGAAGACAAGTTGGCCAATTACAACTCATGCGCAATATTCAACAGAGTCGATGTTAACCAGTTCAAGATGATTTTTACATGTGAATCGGCAAAAGAAGCATGAGAGATTATGGAAGTTGCTCATGAAGGAACAGCTGCGGTCAAACAATCAAAATTGAATATCCTCACAACCAGGTTTGAAAATCTTTGAATGCTTGAAACTGAAACCATCTCTGATTTTAATTCACGATTGTGTGATATAGCTAATGAATCTTTTGCTAATGGTGAAAATATTCCCGAGGCAAAACTTGTCAACAAAACATTGAGATCTTTACCACGGAGATTCGCCTATAAAGTCACCGCTATTGAAGAGGCAAAAAACATTGAAACTATGAGACTTGATGAGTTGATGGGATCATTGAGAACATTTGAGATGAATCTGGGCCAGAACAAGCAGGAGAAAGATACTGCCTTTCAAGCAGAATTACAAAAACCGGCTATGGAAGAAGATATAGGAGATCCACAAGGTTTGGTAGAATCATTTGCTCTTCTGACAAAGAATTTCAATCACATTTTGAAACGAGTAAAACGTAAGGGATTCACTTCAAATTCTGACAAATTCAACAACATCAAGAAGAATACAGATTCTGCAAGCAATTCAAAAGCCAAGACACAAAACCGAGGCATCCAGTGTCGAGAGTGTGACAGATATGGACACATCCAATCAGAATGCGCAAATATGCTTAAGAAGAAGAAGAAAACATTCAATGTTACTTGGAGTGATGAAGAATCTGATGGTAGTCAAGAAAATGATGATCATGTGAACAATTACGTCGCTTTTAATGTATATCAGGATGTTTCCAACAACAGTGTTGCAGATCGTGTCACAAACAATGTTGGAACATCATCTGCAATACACTCAGAAAAATCAGAAGAAAACAAAGATCTTTCTGATTCTGACAGTTTCAGTAATGATGGAGAACTGACACAGGAGACTATTCAGGAGGCTTATGAATCAATATTTAACAAATGGATTCATGTGGTCAAGTTGAACAAGTCCCTTGAAAAGAAATTGGCTAATACTTTACAAGGTAAGGAGGCTCTAAAGATTAACCATGAGTCCAAGATTGCTGAAATGGATAAAAGACTGTAGGAAGTTAATGCAGAATTAGAGCATACTCAAAAGTCATTGAAGATAATGAATTCCGGCACTACAAAACTGGATCACATTATCTCTATAGGAAAAGCGAGTGGTGATCGACATGACTTTGCCTATATTGGTAAGAGCTCAACGTCCAAGACAATGTTTGTGAAAGAGAAGACTACCTCTAAGCCTCTGACTTCCTCCAGTAAGAAGGTTTACTATCTCATCCCCTCGACAGAGAAGGTTTGTTCCCACATGTCATTACTGCGGTTTACCTGGCAACATAAGATCGAGATGCTACAAGTATTTAAATGCTTTGAACAGAGGTATGTTTATTAATCCACCAAATTCCGCAAACTCAAAGAAGACACCTAACGTAAAGATTGATGTGAAAAATAAATTTTTCACACGTGTGTGGGTAAGAAAATTTGATTTGAGGTGTCATAGGACTTATACTTCTTTAGAAGCATGCACTAATGATTATGGGTGTAGTGATGCTGGTTTGCATTAAGCGAGAGCCTTATACATAGGAGAATGCTACATTCAGGGAGAGTAAGACACAGAGAAGATTCAGGAGGAGTGAGGTGCTGAAGACGGTTCTAGGGTGTGAATTTATTTTATTTTATTTTTTTTGTCTTTTGCTTATTTTTGACAAAAATGGGGAGAACAATGTTATTTTATTTTATTTTTTTGTCGTTTTTGAATTTTTTAGGATCTGTTGTTAGTTTTGCCAAAAAATGTCAAAAGGAGAGATTGTTAGGTATTTTTATTAGTTGACAATTTATTGACAATCTTGTAAAAATTCAAAAAACAGGTTCAAGAAGATTTCGTATTGCAGAATAAGATTCGAAATCAGATTTGGAGAGATAATGATAAGGCCTTGATCAAAGTAAGATAATGCATTAGTTATTTGAATTTAAATGAGATTCTAGAAAGAGATAAGGAGAAGATAAAGCAAAGCAAGTGAAGATCTCGATTCTTTATTTGAATTCGTATTTGATCTGATTTCCTAATGAGATTCGGATTTGGAGATCAGGAAGGATAATCCGAAGTCTTTGGAATTCAAATTTAAAAGAAGATTATGCAAATCACATCAGAGAGAATCATGGAGAAAAAGATAAAAGAATCGTATTTGAGCAAGATTATGGGAACCTTTTTAAAAATCATATAAAAGGTTTCAGTTACAGCAAAACAAGTTGACGTTTTTGTTGGCTGAAGAAATTTCCAAAACGTGGTTGTTGAGAGTAGAAAGAACTCATTGAAATTTCTGAGTCTTTTTGTGTGAAAGTATGTTCGACTGAAAAAAGTTCAGTTGTTAGTTTTGAAGACGTGTGGAGCACGCTAAACAGAGTCATTGTGAGGGTTCATCACAGCGGCATCATAGTCCAGGAAGGAGTCCTTGAGTGAATAAGTTTGTCAGTGTTGTAATTCTTAAAGCATAGTGAAACTATTTACTGTCTGGGTGTGGCCCCGCAGATGTAGGTGTGCGCACCGAACTGCGATATCATGTTGCGTGTCTATTTACTTTCTGCACTATTGTTTTCTTTAGCAAAATTAATGAGAATAGTAAAGTAAGCTAGTAGTGTTCCAGATAGTGTTTCAACATCATCTGGAACACCAGACGTAACATCAGATCTAACAATTCATTTAACAGAACATATACGAACTAGAATCAAAATAAGAGAATCCTCCAACTGGAATCAAAATAAGAACATACCGAGAACCTCGAACTGGAATGGGTCAGAGATGAGGTGCTGGAACCAAAAAAAAAATATTGACCACACACTCTACCTTATCCACACTTAAAGCCCCCATAACACTCATATATGTAGAGAGTTTACCAAACTTAATGGGCTTATATTATAGTGGTTCAATTGAGCTTTATAATTTGTGCTAGAGAGGTTATTTGGCTCAATAGGTTGACTACAGGAGAGGAAATTTATAGGCCTCAAGCTAGTTAATAAATTGTGTATCCATCCCATTATGGACTAATATTTGACATACATGCATTAATTAATTGACATTAACAAAGTTGCCTATAATATGCTTTATTTTATAATAGAGTGAATTATTATGATTATGGAAGTCCACGTACAAATATTCCAACATGAGGCGCCAGTGAAGCTAGAACCAACAACTGACGCCGGTGCTTCCTCTCTCTCAATCAAGAACAATTTGGACAAAAAAGGAATCAGGCCTAAATGAAAAGGCCTTTCATCAGCCCCGCGTGAATCGCGATTCACTCAAATTGAGTGAATGGGCTTTCCTACCGAAAGCCCTTTCTGATAAAAAAAAAATAGAACCAAACAATAGAATTTGGTGGAATAGCCTTTCCTTTGCATTCCATTACTTCCAACCAAACACAAACACACCCTTGGATCTGAATTGTAGGGGTTTTTTTTTTTTTTTTTTTTTTTTTTTTTCCTATTGATAAATCCTATTTAATTGCTGCAGGAAACCTGTTTTCTCAAATCAGTAAAGGTGAATGCGAACAATCTGGCTTAAAGACAAACATGGACAAGTGCTTCAGTTGTTGCCAAAAGTAAAATCAGTTATGGAACCTTGTATCATAGTGCTGGTTTCTTCGGTTCTCGATTCAAATCAAGCAACAACAAATAAATAAATAAATAACATAAACGCCCAACAGATCCAATGATAAACATATGTAATGAATCAAGAGAAGACAAGCGGGCGATTAGCAAAGAATAAAAAAGAATAATACCTTTAGAAAAATGGCCCAGATCTGGAGATCCGGTGAGTTCGTGGCCGTCTCTGTTCTGATGAGATCGCCTTCGCGAAGATACCTCGCTGCCAGAGACAAGACGAAGGGGATGGTAGAGTCAGAACGAGATGAGATCCACGAACGAAGGGGGGCCTCGAGTTGGTGAAAGGCCAGAACGTCGATCCTCTTGATCTCGAACTCGGCGAGATCCACGAGCGGTGCCGGATGGTCGGGGCGTCGTCGATCTGAGGCGAAGGATATGAGGTCCGCGGCGTCCTCGATTTGAGACGAACGGCGCAGAGATAAGCCGGAGTTCAACGAAGCTGTGACGGATGACGACGGCGACAACTAGCTTCCCACGCCATCATCAATGTCTTCTCCAGCCATGGCACGACAGAGAGAGCAGAGAAAGAGGGGCGGGGAGAGAGAGCGCGTGAGTAGGGGTGTTCATAAACCTGAATAACCCGCAAACTCACCCCGCACCGTCTCAACCCAACCCAAAAAAAACAATCCACAGTATTATTTTTTAATTTTTAGCTCATTATACTTTTGATCCGAAGTGTTAAGGACGGATTGTGGGTTGAGCCCATAACAACCCGCATCTCCCAACCCAATCCGCAGAACACATCCCCAGTTCGGCCCATTAATATTACTTCCAGTTCCAGGCCAGCCCGCGCCAGGAATCACTCAGGAGCCCCGAGTCAGGTTGCCCAGCAAGCCTTCGGCCCATTCAATTCATTACCGCATTAGGCCATTAGCCATTAGGGCAGGCGAGGCAAGTGCTCACAAACGGCAAATCACTCTCTCAATTCATTACCGCATTAGGCTATTTTCATTTCTCTTGTAGATAATTTAACTTCATGTCATACTACAACTATTGAGGAGCTTATGAGTGTGGATTGATAAAGATGGTTGATGTTGCAATGCTTGCTTTGGATGGATTTGAATTAAGATTTAAGCCTCTATGTTTGCTTTGCTTAAGCTATTTGTTTTATGTTAAGACTAATTTATAAGTGTAGACTAATTTATGTTTGCTTTGTATTTGATGTTGGATGGACTACTTTGCTTCATGTTTGATGTTAGATGGACTGATAAAGATGGTTGTTATTTCTATTTAATGATAAAGTTTGAATATTATATTGAACTTTAAGTCTTTGATTTTTTGAATGTTGAAACCGACCACCCAACCCACTCCACACCGCTCCAACCCAACTCGAATATCGTTGGGTTGTGAAATTTTTCTAACATCGTTAGGGCTAAATATGTGCAACCCGCACCCTTTGGGGCGGGGAAAAAAAATTCTATCCCGCACCAACCCAACCTATGAACACCCCTACACATGAGAGATGAGAGATGAGAAAGAAGAGAAAATGAATTAGGGTTGTAAAAGAGGGGGTATTTTAGTCTTTTAATTAATGATTAAAATATCTCGTATAATTGAAAGGAGTAGAGTTATTTACTAAAGAGACGTTGGAGATTCGTAACATAATCTAAATTATTATTCGTGATTTGTTACAGTATTTTTTTAAAAAAAAATATATAAAATAAGAATAATTCTGAATCATAATTCTGAATCCATGAACCAAACGTCCTTTAATCGGATAGAGTTTTTCAATCCATGACTCGTCCCGTAAACTTACTTGAACAATAATATTCAATTAAATTAGACTGTTTTGCATTTAGTATTATTTTTAAAAAAAATTAAGTTTTAAAATATTCTGACGTCTGCTAGAAACGCATCTTAGGCTCTAGTACTTATTCTTTAAAAACAAAAATTAGTTTTGATATTTCTAGCCATGTAGATCGTTGGCTCTAATTATCCCTTTTTTATTTATTTATTTATAGAATTCTCTCTTTATTCGAGAAAAACAATGCAACTGTTTAGAAGTTTAAAGATAAGAATAGGAATATAAGAATTTCTGGTTAATATTGTATCTATCTATCTATCTGTATATTATTTATTTTGAGGAAAGTATCTATCTATATGAAGTACAACATTTACTAGACATATCTAAATATATTATATCTATCTAAAGAGTAGAATATCTATTGTATATATTTCAATAGAAGAGTACTAAATCTTGTCATAGTTTACTGAAATGTTTAGTTAATAATGGCAGATTTTCTTTGTTTCTTTTTACCTTTTTTTTTTTGTTTCGTTTTGTATGGTAATATTTATCACATCTTATGGTAACAATATTAAACACTATCCATTTAACACTGATTATTAATGAGGGATATCTTTCTATCACTAAGTAAAATATCTATTTTTTAAATAAGTAAGATATCTATTGGATGTAATGGTAATTAATAATGACAGATTTTATTCCTTTAGAAATAGTGACATTTTTTATCTTTTTTTTTTTTTTGGTATGGTAACATTTATCACATTTATGTTTACATTCTTAAAACTATCCACTTACCATTGAATATCAATGAGAGTATCCAAGGTAGTCGTGATCTTTTAGAATGTTAATTATACAGTTCCTCGTATTTCTATTGGGAAAAAAAATTGTAATTATTTTTATCCTTAGAAGTTATCCTGAGTAAATTCTAGTAACATACAAGAGATTTTTTTTTTTTTTGAAGAAAAAAACCATACTGGTTACTATACTAAATATTTTTTATTAATTAAAGTTGGTATTATTAGAGATTACTCACAGATAAAATGCTACAAACAATGGTCACTTGCATGATTGTCCTATCCACCGCTGATTAAGAAAAACCATGTACAGATTTTACGTGACGCTCTTATTAATCAACGGTGAAAAATGAACAACCTTGTCAATCGCGATTGTTAGTAGATAATTTTTTTGTTGACTGTAAAACGAGAAATTCTAATTAACCATTTATAGAATAGAAGAATATTATCCTAATTCTTTAAATATTATGGAGACTCTAAATAATAGAGTAAAAATACTGGAGTGAATTTGTAAATTGAGTAGTGTACTCAAATCTCAATTTTTGTGTATCAATTGACGTGGCATGTGAATTATCATTTTTTATTAGTAGATGTAATATCTTATCATTCATTAACGTGACAATATTTTAAACATCTATCAATATAAAAGTGACAACTAACATGTTACATCAACTGGTACATAAAAATTGAGATTTGAGTTAGTATCCCTAACATTATTCTATTTAAGAGAAAAATTCAACTTGCTTAAGGAAAAAAGAAAGATAAGTTCAGCTTTTCTTTTACGAGCCATAAAAAAAAGGTCATTTTTTTTTAAATAGAACCATTTAATATAAATACCAATTTTCAAAGTAAAAAAAAAAAAAAAAAATCAAGCCAAAAAAAGTAAACAACAAACACTCCATAATTGTTTGGGCGAATCCAAACAATTATAGAATTGTTGGCTGTGTAGTTCAAGTCTAAGTTCCTATAAAAAGGTATCATTCTGTATTGTTTAGAAAACATGGAGGGTACACACTCATCAATGGAGGGCGCTGCTCTAGCTATCACTTTTATTTCTCAAAACCAATTTCCCCCACTATCCAAATCTCTCTTCATTCATCCCAAAAAGTTTTATTTCTCTTTTATCCTAAATCCTCACGTAAACATGCACACAGAGACCTATTTTTCGGTTAGGTTTTCACTAATATCAGAATCCGATTTGCCGAAGAATTACTCGCCAGTAGGCCGAGAATATCACGTCAATAAGAGATCCAAATGGCTCAATTCTCCATGCGGAGTACACCCGGTTTACTGAAAAAGAATCCCAGACTCCTCAAATTCTTCCACATGGCTTAGATCACTAGTCCCTAAACATCCTAACAAGGAAGGTGGAGCAGATGGGCCACTCCCGATGGATAGCGTCAGGTCAACTACTGGTGGAACCGATGTCTCGGCCTCGTTTTGCCCAAACGGGAGGTGAATCTCCAGCCGGCCGGCGGGCTGATCGGCGTCGTTGGCCCTTCTTATCCGGAGGCTCCTTCCCCGGCCATTCGCCGCTTCTGAACTGGAAGATGGTGCTTGCCAAGACGCATTAGGCCTTCTCCGTCCTCCTGCGTCGTTCTCTTCCGCCACGCACCGGGAGATTCCGGAGGAAATCATTACCGGGCCACCGGATGGTTCCGCAGCATCAACGGAAGTCGGATGTCGTTCGACATCGATGTCAGAGTGGGCTGCAGTGATCAGATGCATCAGTCGTAACTCTTCCACCGAGGACGTCTGATCTGGGAACTCGCTGGGGACGTGGGAGTGGTTTCTTCAGCCGTCTCCGTTCATTTTTCTTTTTTAATATATTTGTTTAGGTTTTTGGCCTTCAAGTTTCAAGGAAGACCTGAAAATCACCAAATGTGAGAGGATCAGATTTGGCATGATTTTACCATTGTTGCTAGTCATAGATTTATGTTTAGGTTATTTTGAGAAAGAAAAATATCTCTAATATATTAGATATCCGTATATGTTAATGGTGGATATCTCCACGTAGTATTATATTATACAATATTGTAAGGAAAATATTACAGAGGGGAACAATAGAAAATTTATTCCATTTATGAATTTTAGATGTATTCCTAAATTGTTATAATGGAATAGTAATTTTCACTTTCTTATGATGACTCCATTCTGTGTATGAAATGACAAGTTTTTATTTGTATCATGTAAATGTCCATATATATATATATATATATATATATCTTACATTCAAAGATTATACAGACGATGCATGATGGAGAAATTCGGAATTGGGAGGATGAAAAGAATAGAGAATGCAGAAAGAGGGTTTGAGGCGTATAGAAATACTTTCTTTTAAGATTTTATTTGCCCGCACTTTTCAAAATTTGCTAATGAGTTTTAAATGGCAAATTACCCCCAAGATACAACAAACCCTTGAACACAATATCCAGCAAAAAATATTGAGTTCCAGAACAATAATAATCTGTATTTTTTCAAGTCCATCAAATAAAGACAGGGATGCATCTATCATCTTTAAGTGTTACAACTTTTCACATAAAGATACCTTTTCAATTTGATGGTTATCTTTTATATGCTGATGCACTTATATCAATAGTTATTTCTATTGTTAATAAGTGCTCAGATATGTGAGAACACATATCACAAATAGATGCAATGGTTCGAGACCTTTTCAGATCTCTAAAACGCACGAAAACACATTTTCCGTTAATAATTTACGCTGCACCGCCCAAGAGTAGCGCTGCAGCACGTCCGTGCACTGCAACGCACGCTGCTGTGCGCGGGCTTAGCAAAACATACCCGAGAGGTCTGTTTTGCGCAGGCTGCAGTGCCCAGCCGCGCGCTGCAGCGCATGCTTTTGTACGCTGCAGCGCGCGGGCCTAGCAAAACAGACCCGAGAGGTCTGTTTTGTGCAGGCTGCAGCGCACAAGCGTGCTGCCGCGCGCACTTGTATCAGCCCACTCTTCCCGAATGTGTTTTAATCCAATTTTGTGATATCAAAATTGAGAGATATATTACAATCTCTCTAACAATCCCCCACTAGATTGTAATATTTCTTCAGAATTAACAATGATAAACACATACATACATGAAGGTATCTTTCGATTTTAACCTTTACTTAGTGACTATACTTCAAAGTATTCACAAGACAATAGTGTGCTTTGCATTAAACTTTGTCTCTTACGCAAATACCGGAAATATATCACATATCTGTTATCCCAGATTTAAAAACTGTTCCAATCGTTTAGCACTATTCCGGCCTTGTGCTCTATCTTGGATTCATGAACATTTACAAGACAAAACCAAGGTCTTGTTAGGAACGGCACCATTCCTTATGTTCACTTAGGTGAAGTTTGAATTATATATCTAGTTACTAAGAGACTCGAACTTCATTAAGAGTATAAACTCAACCTCAAACACGAAGCTATTTTTGCACCGATATCCTGGAAGGGACTAATTAAAGTTCGGTGCTAACCCGGTCACATAACAATACTTTGTTCTTACCCATTTAACTATGGAATAGCGGTACAACTATTACATAGTTAGGTTATCATCATCGGTGACTCTTTCAAAGAAAGGTTTAAGTCACATTCCACTAGATATTTCTTTGACTAAGTCTTTTGAAAGACCTTTCGTCAAAGGATCCGCTAGGTTCTTGTTTGTCCTAACATAAACAATATTAATAACACCATTGGTTATTAATTGTTTAACATATTCATGTCTCAAGCTAATATGTCTAGATTTACCATTATAAACTTTGTTATAAGCTCTAGACAAAGTAGCTTCACTATCACAGTACAAAGAAATAGATGGCATCGGTTGTGGCCACCACTCAATATCAAGCAATAGATTTCTTAGCCATTCCGCTTCTTTGCCTGCAGCGACAAGTGCTATAAACTCACTCTCCATCGTAGAGTGAGTTATGCACGTTTGTTTCTTAGAAGCCCAAGAGACGGCTCCTCCTACAATTGTGAAAATCCACCAGGATGTAGATTTATTATCACTTGCACTTGTTATCCAACTTGCATCCGAGTACCCTTCAAGTACTGTCGGATAGTCATTATATGACAAACCCAAGTTAATGGTTCTTTTAAGATAACCAAGTACTCTTCCAATTGCATTCCAATGTTTGATACCCGGGTTACTCGTGAACCTAGACATTTTGCATACCGCAAATGCTATGTCGGGTCTTGTACAATGCATAGCATACATTAAGCTACAGATCGCACTAGCATATTTAAGCTATGCCACCGCTCTGCCTACATTCTCTAGTAATTTAATACTAGAATCATATGGGGTATTTGCTTCTTTAAACTTCAAATGATTGAATTTAAGAAGCACCTTCTCAATATAATGAGATTGACACAATGAGTAACCCCCACTATGCTTCCTCACTCTTACACCTAAGATAGTATCTACTTCACCAAGATCTTTCATCTTAAATTGTGAAGTTAGATATTTCTTGGTATCATTTACCCCTTGCATGTTTGTTCCAAAAATAAACAAGTCATCAACATATAAGCATATTATCACACCAAAACAATTTGTAAATTTAGAGTATAAGCATTTATCCGCATTATTATGCTTAAAACCATGAGATAAAATGACATTATCAAATTTCTCATGCCATTGTTTTGGTGCTTGCTTTAAATCATAAAGTGACTTGACTAACTTGCAAACCTTCTTTTCATTTCCAAGTAGTACAAACCCTTCGGGTTGTTCCATATATATTTCCTCATCAAGATCACCATTTAGAAAAGTCGTCTTAACATCTATTTGATGCACATGCAAATTGCATATTGATGCAATTGCAAATAGCACTCTTATAGATGTCAATCTAGCTACCGGAGCATATGTATCGAAATAGTCTATATCACGCTTTTGTTTAAAGCCTTTAGCTACTAATCTAGCTTTGAATGTTAGTATAGACCCATCAGTATTATACTTTCTCCTAAACACCCATTTGTTGCTTATTGGTTTTGATCCCGGAAGAAGATTGACCAAGATCCAAGTTTGATTCGAGATAATCGAATCCATTTAATCATTCACAGCCTCTCTCCAAAAGGAGGCATCCCTTGAAGTCATAGCTTCATTAAATGTCTTTGGATCTTCTTCTATATTAAGCAACAATGGTAGTTTATTAAGTACACCATTTCTATCTCCTTCAACCAAAAAGGTTAAAGCTTGAGATGAAATAAAATCCGGTGCTAGGTTCTTTTCTTTTCTTTCACGTTGACTTCTTCTCGGTTCGAAAGATGTCATAGACTCTTTCCTTTTATTAGTGGAGGTACCGGGAATGTCAACATATGGTTGATTAATATTAGATTCTAAATCAATTGAAGAATCAAGGCTAAACTTGTTCTCAACAAATTCAACATCTCTTGATTCTACTATAACATTAGAATCTAGATTCAATAATCTATAAGCCTTAGAATTTTCAGCATAACCTACGAAAACACTTCTAATACCTCTAGCTCCTAACTTTGATGATTTAGGGTCAATAATTCTATAAAGGGCTAGACAGCCCCACACCCTTAAATACATCAAGTTTGGTTTTCTTCCTTTCCATACTTCATATGGAGAGACATGTGATTTCATAGATGTAATCCTATTGTGAACATGACATGCTGTAAGTAAAGCTTCCCCCCATAAATTATTAAGCAATTTAGCATTAAGAAGCATAGAGTTAATCATATCGGTAAAGATTCTATTCTTTCTTTTAGCCAATCCATTTTGTTGAGGAGTAAAAGGGGCTGAATTTTGGTGAATAATACCATGCTCTTCACAGAAAATATCAAATTCATTTGAGAAATATTCACCATCTCTATCACTTCGAACCATTTTGATCTTCTTATCTTTTTGGTTCTCAATTTTAGCCTTATAAATTTTAAATTTATCAAAGGCTTCATCTTTTGTTCTAAGTAAATACACATAAGTGTATCTAGAACAATTATCAATAAAAGTGATAAAGTATCTCTTTCCTC
>NW_010367839.1:19468-22148 GCF_000414095.1 Morus notabilis
TGTGCTAAATGTGCATGCCAAACATCAAAAGAATCAACAATATAAAGAGAATTCACATCATCTTTATTATTAACGCTTAGTTTGTACATGCCATCACAAGAATACCCCTTTCCTACAAAGATCTCATTCTTAGATACTATACAATTATTGCCCTCAAGTACAATCTTAAGTCCATTCTTACACATAAGACGCGGATACAAGATTTTTCCTAATATCAGGAACATGAAGTACATTGTTCAATGTAAGCTTCTTTCTGGAAGTAAAGTTAATCTCCACCACTCCTCTCCCGGCAACCATCGCTGCATCATTGTTCCCCATGAGAACCGTTTGTCCTTCCTTTTCCACTTTGTAAGATAAGAACATAGTCTTGTCATTACAAACGTGGATTGTGGCACCGGAATCAAGCCACCAATCGGAGGATTTAAATGCAGCCATGTTAGTTTCGGTAATCATGCCAATTTGTAATTCTGAGACCATAGCACATATGTCTTCGGATTTCTCTTCAACGGCATTGGCATTATTGGTGTTCACTTTTTCCTTTTTCTTCTTGTATCTGTAGTCATTTTAGCGATGGCCTTTCTTTCCACAAAAGAAACAATTTTCAGAAAATTTCTTTTGGCCATTACTGGGCTTTTTGAACTTCTTGTCTTTATTGACTTTGAAGTTCTTTGAAAACTTACTAGCTTCGGCAACATTAACTTTAGAGGAATCTACATTTTTGTTCTTAGAATCACGAGACTTAGTCTCTTCTTCGATTCTCAAGTGTTTTTGTAATCCATCCAAAGTTATGTCATCTCTCCTATGAAGGAGTTTCTTTCTATAACCATTCCAACTTTGAGGCAATTTAGCAATAATTGCCCCCACTTGGAATGATTCAGAAATCTCAACATTCAATTCACGAAGCTTAGTAATAATGACTTGTAATTCATGTATTTGATCTAGAACAGACTTGGTATCAACCATGACAAATTCTAGAAATTTTAAGATGAGAAATTTGTCCGTACCTTCCTTCTCAGTTTTGTATTTGTATTTGAGAGCATTCCAAATCTTCACCGGAGACTCCATCGAGTTGTAAGATCGTAGAGCCTATCGGAGAGAGTGTTGAGAATATGACCCCGGCACATGATTTCATCATCTCCTCGCTTCTTCCTTGCGGTCTTCAATTCTTCAAAATCATCCTCCTTTGGTTCAGGAAGAGGCTCCAATTTCAGATCAAGTACGTAGGCGATCTTAAGTACTTTGAGAAGGAAGAACAACTTTCCTTTCTAGCGGGTGAAGTTGGTACCATCAAAACGATCAAGTTGAACATTATGATTGAGGAAAGACGTCATGTTCTTTTCAACCTCCATTGCAACAATTAAAACCTTAAAGATTGATGGAGAAATTCAGAATTGGGAGGATGAAAAGAATAGAGAATGCAGAAAGAGGGTTTGAGGCGTATAGGAATACTTTCCTTTAAGGTTTTATTTGCCCTCACTTCTCAAAGTTTGCTAATGAGTTTTAAATGGCAAATTACCCCCAAGATACAACAAACTCTTGAACACAATATCCAGCAAAAAAATATTGAGTTCCAGAACAATAATAATCTGTATTTTCTAAAGTCTATCAAATAAAGACAGGGATGCATCCATCCTCTTTAAGTGTTACAACCTTTCACATAAAGATACATTTTCAATTTGATGGTTTTCTTTTATATGCTGATACACTTATATCAATAGTTATTTCTATTGTTAATAAGTGCTCAGATATGTGAGAAAACATATCACAAATAGATGCAATGGTTCGAGACCTTTTTAGATCTCTAAAACGTATGAAAACACATTTTTCGTTAATAATTTGCAGCGCGTCCGTGCGCTGCAGTGCACGCTGCTGTGCGCTGCAGCGTGCGGGCTTAGCAAAACAAACCTGAGAGGTCTGTTTTACGCAGGCTGCAGCGCCCAGCCGCGCGCTGCAGTGCGTCCGTACGCTGTAGCGCGCGGGCCTAGCAAAACAGACTCGAGAGGTCTGTTTTGCGCAGGCTGCAGCGCACAAGCGCGCGCTTTTATCAGCCCACTCTTCCAGAATGTGTTTTAATCCAATTTTGTGATATCAAAATTGAGATATATATTACAATCTCTCTAACAATGCATTCGTTATATGGTCGTGTTTTCTAACAATATTACCTAAAAAGTAGGAAAAAAAGGAAAACAACAACAACAATATTCTTCAGCATAAATATTTCCCATCTTGTTTCTTATACAGACAGGAAGCTAATGTTAGAAATTAACTTGATATAGATAATTACACAGGTTTAGATGTAAGATCTCAATACCTTTTTCTCCAGGACAAAGATTGTATGACGACAATTCAATCGGGCCATTTAATTTTGACTTTAAAACGGATTTCGTGAGAAATCTTAAATTCAAGTACATCTTAAAGCCCTTTTAAAATCAATCATTTAAATCGTCATGTTTAAAATTTATTTATTTGTTGCATGCTCTGTTGCAACGTTCTAAAACTTAAATACTCAAAACGAGGGTTGTTAGCTACAACCTCGGTTTCCTTAACATACATATGTACCTATACTTTTTAAACATACATGCTTGAAACCTTTAAATCATATATACATATACATGATTTTTCTTAAACTTACTGCGGAAGATAACTGCGTGAGCGGTATCCATTTCCATCTCCACCATTC
>NW_010367839.1:33083-52467 GCF_000414095.1 Morus notabilis
GTTGGAGGTCGTGCCGCATGTCGTTGAACTCAGCTCGTCGAGATCTTTCTATTGACACCGGCGGTGTCAAAAATGGAGGTCGGAATCTTAACTTGAGTATTTGGCCATTGATGGTTTGTGTGAGAGAAAACGTGAGAGGAGAGAATGAGCGAGAATAAGAGAAAGAAAGTGTAAGAACCCTAAAAATTTCACTATATAAAGTATCTGATTAAGGCAAGATTACGTGCCTGATCTTATCCTCAATTATTTCCTCTAAACAGATTAAATTTATACTGATTAGAGGTAATTAGTTTAGCTTACGTAAGTTAATCTACTACTTACAGTCCAATATCAATTTCTGAATAATTCAATATTGTTTTATATTCTTACTCGCGTAATATTTCAAACTGTTTCAAGTCTTGAAATTAATTTAGACTGAACAAATTCTAAATTTTAATTTTCTGTATTCTATCCCAAGAATGACGTTTCTGACAGTGTCAACTCCCGAGCTCATATTGTACCCATCTACTATAGGTATTTATCTTGCGACTTTAACCTAACTGTCTAGCAATTAAGGATTTTTTTCTTCTTTTAAAATGCCAGTGCGTTTTTTTTTTATACGCCGCTAACATCGTGCCGTGCTTAGAGATTATTGAAATTAAGATTCTCAAACTATACTTGTACTGAAAATTATTCCGCCTTAAAATACGGCGAGAATTTATCGATCGAATTTACTTGATCGAAACATGAACTTAACATGAAATTTGCTATAGAATTTAGGAATACATATATTAATTCCATAAATCCTCCATTCACAATATAACATAATATTTTCTAAGAAAATCCTTGGCTTAAAAATACATGAATTGTATTATTTAAGGTATGAAATTTTCTCAGTCATTACAGATTGTTTGTCAAACTAGTGAATTGTCCCCAGTCTTGTAAACCTTAAGATGAGTAAGATAAATATTAATTGTAAGTAATTTCATCAGTAGGAATAAATGCATTGGAAGAATGCTTACTCACACATGTGTACACACACAGAAATTTATTATCTACATATTATTCTGTCTTGTTCTTGAAGTAGAAATTAATAAACATGGAGTAAGCCAAATATAATCAATTCCCGCTCACTTCGCCGGTTCGAGTTTTGCTACAGTAAAAAGCTCTCAGAAACAGTCACATCTAACTTTTTTACTTTAGTAAAAAACTCTCACATAACATCACATCTTAACTCGAATTAAAAACTCGAATCAACGAACTAAACATGCCATAATTGATCAATTCCAGGGTTTAATACTGGAAGACGAATCAGTAAAACATTAAAAAAATATATATGAACATTCAAAGATACACAAAACATATATATGTCGACATTCATATTCATAAATTAAATAGACGTGAATAATTGAAAAGCACATTTTAAAGTGATTCTTGAGTATATAAGATAATTAGTTTCGTTTTTTGTTCACCATCTATTCAAACGAGGCCAAAAATTCAATTCAAAGAAAATGAGAAGAAAAATATATTCGAAAATAATATTCTGTATATCGAACAAAATAAAATTTATAAAAAACCCCAATAAGAATTTCCATTATTAATGCCATCATGTTAAAAATTATTAGTTATAGTTAATCTACGAACACAAAAATTGAAGATAAACTATAATGTTCCGTCGAGTGCTACTTATTAGTACATATAAATCATAGGTTGTGTTTCCCAAATTTTAACATGTGAAAGTAACTCTCCTAATTCTAAATCCACGCATATATATTTCTAATTTATGAAAACGCAAATTAGAATAATTAACATAGACAAACACAAATGAATTAAAGTGAAAATCACATTAACAAGCACTTAAAATATTCAAAGCATAGCAACGTTAAAACTACATTAAGCCTCTAGCTCTAAGAGTTTAGCTAGAACAAGACATTAAGAATCCCAAATCAAAATGCATAAACAAATTAAAAACCAAATCCATGATCAATCACAAATCTCAAAGAATAACACAGACTCAAAGCTAAAATAGAGGAAGAGAGAGAGAATGCAGAACTAGACGTGAATCAAGCTCTGCAATCTTTAATCTTCCTTTAGATTTTTAAGTAAGCTCTCGAATCCTTGTATTCTCCTATTTAGAGTTCTGAGTTTTTAGTTTTCTTACTCTAAGGCAAGAAATCTACTACAGTGGGTGTCTGATTTTGAAGAGGATTTTCACCTTTTATATGGCTGAATTTTTCTTTAGTGTCTCATGAAAATGATAACTCTATCTCTTATCTAAAGCCACCAAAATCACCTCATTTACACTTCAGATGAAAGAGTTATATCCTAAATACTAAAATATGTTCTAAAATTAATTTTTCATTCTTTTTATTTTATCTTAACTTTAACCTATAAAAACAAAATAAAAACACAATAAATTAACAAAAATACTTATAAACTTTTAAATACTCAAACTCAAAAGTACGTGATTTGTGAGTAAAATACTCATTAGTTAGATCAAATTTTTTAATCCAAATTTAATATTTTGTGGATCGGAAAAGACAAAATAACAAGTACTACAATGGTGTAGCAATGATTAACTTTGGCATACAACCGAAAAAAAAAAAAAAAACCCAACATTTTTTAAGCCTTCATCTATTGTTTTTTTTAAATTCTTATGTCATTATTAAACGTAACGATGGTAGGCAGCCACGTGAGGATGAACACGTCAATCAACCTTCAACAAGTTTTTTATTTATTTTATCTTTTGCTAAATGGTCAACGTTCAATAATGGAGGCCATATATATATATATATATATATTATTCTCATCTTGTCAGGAAAATTTACACAAACCCGTGGAAAAGATGAGAAGTAAATGGAGTCATTTTCCGTAGCGATGATGAAAACATGAGGACATCCTTCTTTTTATTTTTTTTAAAATTAAAATTTTAAATTTATTATTTTTTCCACTTTTTAATTATTAAAATGGTTGGCTCCAAACTTAAGAATACGATTTTGCAAGTTATTACTACGAGTCTACGACTACGACCTCTTCCTTGCTCAACGTGCCACACAAACAGCTCCTAAGAGATTCTAGACTTTCTATAAGAGTAAAAACAAACCAACAAAATTCAAGCTTTCATTTTTTCTGGATTGTACTTTGAGAAAATAAATAAAATTAAAAAAAATGGAGGGTGAGGCTGAGATTGATCGGCTTCCAATAGACCTGTTGGCTCATATCTTTGCGATGATCACTTCCTTCACTGATTTGGCCCAGTACGTTTCTTCTTCTTCATCATCATCATATTAATTTTTTTTGGGGTTTTATTATTTTTTTCCTTGCATTTTTTTTATTTGGTTGTTGTTTTGTCAAACTATTGTGAGAAAGTTGAGTTTTTTTTTTATTTTTTTTTTTATGGATTTTTGATGTGGGTATTATTGAAATTATTGTCAGGGCAAGCAGTGTTTGTCGGAAATGGAAGAAAGGGGTGAAGCAGTCTTTGGGTCGAAGAGAGAATTTGAGCTTTGCCGGTTGGAAGATGGATGATGACTCCACAGCTCGTCTTGTTCGCCATGCTTATAGCCTCAAAGAGCTTGACATGTAAATTTTTTTCTTCTTTTTTTTTTTATTACTTTTTTCTCTGACTCTGGCTTAAAGTTCTTTCTTTTATTTATGTTATCTCTGCTTCTGTTATTTATATTTCACTTTTTTTTTCTTTCTCTCAAATTAGCCTGGCAAAGTTGTGTTTTTCAGAATTTAACCTTTGTATTTTCTGTTTATATTTTTCTAAGTCCTAGCTAATTAAAATGTTAATTTCCATTGTGATGAGTAATGGATGTTCAGATGCAAGAGAAAAATTGGGCACCAATTCAGTGACACAGGTTCTTTTGCAAATAAATTATATTGTCATAGGCGTTGTTAAAATGCATATGTATCAGGAAATTGCGGAAATTTAGAGTGAATATTTGTGCTTGTACATAGGGCATGTTGCAGAATTGGAAATTTTGCACCAGATAATTGGTTCTTATGATCATACATGTTCTTGAAATCAGAAAGTCAAAGTGTTTCTTTTGTCGTTTTTTTTTTTTTTTTTTTTTTTTTTTTTTTTTTTTTTGTGGTGGGGGGGTGGGGGGTAAATGAACAAAAGGATGATTGCCACGTAAAGCCAAATGAGAGTCGTGGGATAGGGAACATTAGGCATTATCTCGTTACACATTGCTTGATTGTTTGTCTTAAAAAAAAAAAAAATCAAGGCCATTGCTTGCCTATATTGTAGCTTCTTAGCATTCCCAGAAACTGATTTTGTTTGGGTACTCTGATGCATTGAACCTCTCATATTGGTAATCATCCTAGTTTATATATATATATTATAGGTGTGTGAACGAATTTTTAATGGTTACGTTTCCATTGTGGTTACCTATCAAATATATAAATTTAATGACGTAGCGTGATAAAAATTCAGTCTCATTAAATGTTATAGATTTTTTTAGTCAACTATCTAATTTATTACAATTGTCATATCAATATCTTACGGCTAAAACAGTGATATCCATTGGTGAGTAAATTTTAGAGTAACCATTAAAACTATAACCAGATATTTTAACCGGTTATCTAATCACTGATTGTCTTATGGAATTTCCAGTTCAAGGAGCCGTTGGGGGTGCCAAATCTCTGACAATGGACTTTACCAGATATCTTTGGCAAAGTGTGTCAGCAATTTAACCTCCATTTCCCTTTGGGGTATGACTGGGATCACAGATAAAGGTGTTCTTCAACTGGTGCGTGTTAAGTTTTAATAGAACAAGAGAAAGACGTTTTACCGGTGCCTTTTATGCTATTGTTTGATTCATTATTCATTCCACGTAGAAAGCTTAAAGATATCATAAAATGTGAGAGATGTAATGGTCCAGCTTTCTTTTCAGATTTAGATCTTACTTTTTTAATAAAAAAAAAAAAAAGAAGCATATGCCCAACTTTTAAGTCAATTTTCTGTTGTGCTGTGAATTTATTTCACCAAGAGGAAACTTAAACTATGGACTTAATATCAAAATTTTAGTAAAGTTTCTGTTTGCAACTCTGTTTTGTTTGTGTTAATGATACTCTGTCTAAAAAAAATCGCTCTCTACTTTTCTGATTTTGTTTTTTGAACAGATATCAAGAGCAAAGTCCTTGCGGCACCTGAACATTGGTGGTACATTTATCACTGATGAATCTCTGTATGCCATTGCAGATGGCTGTCCACAATTAAAGGTGAATTGGGGATATTGCAACTTGGGATTTTCCTTTTTTGGGTGAAACATTTTCTTTTTTTAATTTGAATTTTCTATCAATTCTTATACATGGCTTCATCTTATGCTCTTTTTTTTTTTTTTGGGTGTTGATGTTTTCTAGAGTATTGTTCTTTGGAGCTGCCGCCATGTAAGTGAAAATGGCTTGCTTGTTCTTGTAAATAAATGTCGGAAGCTTAAGATGATCAATGTATGGGGGACAAGAGTTCCTGTGGACTGCTTCATTGTTTTGCTTACCATTAGACCAGCTCTTCAGATAAAGACCAGAAGTCTCCTCTTAACTGTTGGAAATGCTTCCGTCCAGGCTCTTCTATAAGTTATCCATTCTTGTCATTGGTTCTTTAATTGTTTTATATTTACACATGGGTCCTTCTGTTTTATATACAAATGGGCTCGTCTATCCTTGTATTTCAACCAATAATGTAAACGTAAATTATGAGGGCTCATATTGAAGCTCTGGCTCTGTATATACAGTTCACATCCATTTGTATTCTTTTGTGAAGCTATGAATGAAGATACCATTAAAGTAAAACTAAAAGAGAGGAGAAATGCTACTTTTACTATTTTTGTCACTCTCTGTATTTATTGTTTAACACGTGAATTTTACTATTTCATTTTCTGTTTAAATAATAATATATCATGTTAGTAGAATTTACGTGTCAAACAGTGAATGTAAATAGTAATAAAAAAAGTGAAGTGATGTATTTCTCCTAAAAGATAGAGAACTTGTTAACTTGATTTTTAAAAGGTTTGTAGGGAAACTAAATTATGTCTATGATGACCACTGGTCATTTGGTGAGGTGGTAAAATTGATTGTTTTCTTCAACAATTTAAAATTCAAATCAATACCAGAATATATGGCAATTCACTTTGCGAGAGATTCGTATGTCACACGGGATGTCTTGTCTCCTGAGTATACCACTTGTAATTTATGTTCTTTAGCGAAACAAAAAAGGGTAAATAGTGATACTTGTAATTTGGCCAATCAACTTTGAGTTAAGGTTGAACAGTATGGTTTAACAAACTTGGAAAATCAGAGAACCATTTGTTCATATGTCAATAATCGGACCACCAAAAGGGAAAATTCCTTCTATTTCTCATTTTTTCCGGAACACAATCCTTAAATAAATCATTTGTTCAACTCTTCATAACATCCATACTTTAAAAGCACAGACAACATAACATTGGTTACACGTGGCAAAGGAAACCAAAAAGTTTAGTACAAATATGAGGAAAAACTAATATCTATAAGCGCGAGTACTTCTACACATTGTAATGTCGTACATTCTCTTTACTGCTACAGGTTAACCAATATGAACTGAAAGAAGACCTGAAAATAGAAAACGTTAAAATGATGGCATAAAAAGATGTTACAATATTAATAGCAAGTTCTTATACCCAAGCAATATAAAAAATAGATGAAATGTCAAAATCCTCTCAACAGTTGAAAACCTTGTAACATAATGAAACAAAATGCATACCTCAAAAGAACTAAATGCACGCCGAGTCTTTCTTGGGGACTTGTCTACTTCATACCTGATATGCTTATGCATCTTCTTACTTTCTGTCTCAAATAAAATCTCAGAAGTCTATCCTCTATAATCGAATTTATGAACACTAGCAACCATTCGTTGACCTTCCACCGAACAAGGCGGAGTAGAATAGTTGTAGACTCTTTTAAGTTTTATGTATGATACAATATAAGCGTAGTTGTAGACTCTTTTAAGTTTTATGTATGATACAATATAAGCGAACATCTCAGGAAGTAACTCGCTAACAGACAATGGTAGTAATTGTTGGTTGTAGTCATAGCCAAAATGCCAGTAATGGAAGTGAGAACATGAAGAAGACCAAGTGATTGGGAGAATGGACAGTCGAAGCGGATCTTGCAAACTGAATGGATCCAGTAAAGCTTCCTGCTGTGTTGGTCACTGGACTTCTAGTGGGTACAGCAATATTCTTGCAGGACCCAAAAGGTGCCCCAGGCTGCAGAAAGAAAACCTTTTTTTACCATGTTTTCAATGTGAAATGGTATGTCATAAAGGACCGAAAACAGATACTAGTGGAAGTACTTGTTCAATGAAATGTAGCTTAAACATGTGAATTGCAGGACGTCATGGAAGAGTAAATGGGTTGTCACACGAAATTAAAGGCATGTTTACCACAGGGAAAGGTAATGAATTTGGAAAGGAAAGTAGGGAATAAGAATGAGTCATTTATTTTCTTTCTAGTACTTCATTAGAAAGAAAATTGGGAAATAATCTTATTCCATTTCTCTTGCTTACAGCTTACAAATAGGAATAAGAATCTTATCAATGTAATAACTACGTTTCACAATTGAATATATATTGGCTTATACAACATGTGAACTTATCAAGGAAATATAAAATTTAGCATTCATTCCCTTTAACCGGAAATTAATACCAAGGGTTGCAAGGATTAGAATTCTCTTTACTCATTCACTATATTATGTGAGGCCCGCCAATTTTGTAAGTAAACACGTGATTAACTCAGAAAAAACTACACCATTTCGCTTTCCCTTTCATGTGAAGTAAACACAACCTAAATTTGAAAAGAAAATTTCTCAAGCACGTTTAGATTATATGCTAGGAAATCATTTCATTGTAACTTTACTCGTTGCTTTTTGAAGCCAGAGGAAGAAAAACGAGAACAAGCAAGCTTCGCTAAAATAAGTAGTAAGATTTAATTCTTTCTGCCTTAAGTTTTATTGATTTGCCTCAGTTTCTCACCTTATCCCTTTTATAACTCAAAAGGCATAATGGAAAGAAAAAACTGCTAACGGTTATTATTAGAATCCCACATTGGCAAGAGATATTGGCATGATCCACTTAATAAGGTGAGGACAATCCTCTCCTAATAAGCCGGTTTTGTTAGGTTGAGTTAGGCCCAATATCATTTGATTTCTGTAAAATGGTATCAGAGCAGGCCCAGTTTTGCAATATTTGGGCCCCCAATATCGACTTATTCGCAGCGGTTTGGCATGGTCCACGCTGTGCGTGAGGGGGCGTATTAGAATCCCACATTGGCTGGAGATATTGGCATGATCTACTTAATAAGGTGAGGGCAATCATTCCCTAATAAGCCGGTTTTGTTAGGTTGAGTTAGGCCCAATATTCTTTGATTTCCATAAAAGTTATGGAATTAAGATGGGCGAGGATAAAATATGGTTGCACACTAGACGTAATTGACAGAGTGGAAAAAGAAACGTATAAATGTGTCTGGAAATTTAAGAACTTTTGGAAAATCTTAATCAGGTTAGAAGAATTAGGTTTTCGATATATCATTCAACTTGAACGAATTTTTGACCATGACTTGTAGGCCACGAATTTGTGAATTGAAAACAAGCTTGATCAAATAGCATAAAACTTCATAAAAGACTAAATTGAAGTAGACCAAGTTAAATGGAAAAACCTGGCAGGCAGCGACGGTACTACACCCACACAATGTTTGGCCATTCATTCTGTCTACAGCATCAAATACACCTCCTCCACCACTCCTCTGCATCATTAAAATATTACCATTCAGCCAAGAATGCTCAGACAAAAAATGGGAATGGATTTTCTCCCTAAGTTGAAGTATTAATACCATGTAAAAGTTAACTGCCAAAAAGTTTGGCATCACATTGCCTGCTGCTTTATAACAGGTTCCAACCATCGCAGCAAGTGGAGCTGAATTCTCTTTGCAAGCCTCAGCTTGAACTGGATATGTAGGGAAGTAATTCTGAAAGAAAAGAGATACGCTTTTCGAGTTCAACGGCTTTGATTGTTTTCTATTTGGGCATGAGCCTGGCACCACCCCAGGGTCTCCAGCTGAAATTCAGCACAAAACGAGGTCATCAATTGTACATTCAAACAGAGTTCAAAATCATAGAGACACAAGTCTTCTGATATTGCATTCATATATAACCTACCCTCATTTTCCACCATATACTTCCACTGGTATGCTATTCCTTCCTTTGCTTCCTTTGAAGAGTCAGAAGTGAAAACGAGGAGCCGGTAATTCGCTTGCACCATCTCAGTCACAGTGGGCCAATCATCGCCCTTTTTCGGCATCTTGGAAACAGGAAACCAGTACTTATCTAACCCGGCATTAGTAAACAGATTTGTCAACCCCTTTGTAGTATGCACATAATCCTCAATGATAATGGTCACAATCTCATTTGGGTTTGTACTTAAGAATGCCTCCACTTCCTTCAGTGTGTTAATTGCAGGTTGCTGACAACAACACAATACTTATAAGAAACTGCTTTTAAAAAAAAAAAAATTCATTTACTGAATTAATCAGGTGAAAGGTGAATTACAAAAGCTGTGAAGTTGTAACATTGCCCCTTAAATGAATGGCAGAGCCAGATATCGTTCTCGAAGTCGTACATGTCCAACATTAGTCCCCTCACGCCATTCTAGAAACAATATCAAAATACAAACAAATAAGATTTACAAAAAATTATAATAATCATTAAAGAATTATTAAATAGACATGGATTATAAAACACAAAATTACCTTCTACTGTAATTGGATTCCAAGATACAAAATAAAAGAAAGGAATGGCATTTTTACACACACACACACACATATATATATATATATATGTATGTATTATACTTTATGTGACACTTACATTTAACTGGTTTGTCACAGTGTCTTCTTGATTATAAAATGTTAACCTTTGAACGCCATTCAATGGCGGTGCATCCACGATGCTAAACGAATTATGAGTCACCAGCCATGTGTACTTGTTGAATGGCAATCCATTTATCTAAAAATCTCAAACAAATTACACAGGAAAAAAAAAGAAGTTATTTAACCAAATTCAGCTAAAAAGAACTGATACCCACAAACAAATAGACCTAAATTTAAGCAAAAAACAAAGAATGTCTCACAATCGAAGTGGGCAAAATTTGTTGTCCTCTGGTACATATAGGCTGATTCGAGCCGGAAGCAGGGCAGTTCCCACAGTACAAACCCGGACCACAGTCGGTGGCCGCGCTACAAGCTTCGAGAACCTGCGAAATTGTCGATGAATTTCAGTTCAGATTAACAGAAAAAGACTTGATTATGATAGATCTTGAATTGTCAAGAGAGAGTGAGAGAGGAGAGAGAGGAACCTGGCAATTGCCATTGGAGCAAGCAGAGGAGCTTGTGATGAGAAGTGAGAAGAGGAAGAGGAAGAGAACGAGAGGAGGGGATTTGCGTAAGCTACGGTGGTCCGCGAAACACGCCAACATAGCAGCTCCGTTGTGCAGAGCTCGAGAAGCCACTACTGCTTTTGTGTGTGTTTTAGAGAGAGAAACACTGCTTCCTTTCTCTCTCTCTCTCTCTCTCTGGTACAAAGCAAAAGAGAATTTTTACTGCAGAGAGAAGATGACAATTTTTTTTTTTTTTGGTTTTTGAACGCGGGCTTTTTATTTCTCTAATAATATTTTTTTTGTATGGAACCCTTCTTAATTTTTTGCAATTGGTAATTTGATCTCTAAATTTTTTCCTTTTTACAATCGGCTCCTTAACGTTTCAAATCATTTCCAACTGAGATCTAATTAAAAACGTTCGATAAATGTTATACGGATTTAATCACGTGACAAGCGCGTGACTTTTCTTAGGGGTATTAGATGGTCATTTCAGAAGAAACAAATCCTTTTTCAAAAAACAAAACAAAACAAAAAAACCTCAAAAATTCGGTTCATCTCTGTGTCTGTTTCTCTCACTCTCTTCCCACAATAAATTAAAGAAAAAAAAGACCACCTGAATTTTAATAAAAATGAACCTAAATCCAATTCTAAATATTCTTCTTCTCTCTCCCACTAATTTAATTCAAATCCACTAATTTAACCAAAATCCACTTTCTTTCCTCCATCGTCTTCCCTCTCTCTCCTCAAACTCCCTTTTTTCTCTCCAACAACAACGGCAATGAAACCGCAATGGCCATGAACAGCGTCAAGAAGAAGAGCAACTTTTCTTCGGCGACTTTCAGAGGGCTGGGATGCGGTGCGGGATCCTCACAGCAAGTCTCTAAGCCGGCTTTGATCCGGACGTTGGCGGATTGGGAAGGGAAGAAGGTGAGGAAGAAGAAACAGACTCAGGAGTTTGGAAGAGGCGTCGGCGGTTTGGATTTTCAGAACAAAAGTTTCTGGGTTTTCTTCTTCATTCACTCAAATTTGAAGTTGAAATTTTTTAAAGGTTATCCTTAAAGTTTCTGGATATTTTCCGTGATTGATTTTTCTTTTCACTATGATTTTATCTGGGTTTGTTTATCTAGATTTGATGAGGATATGACTTTGGTGATCTAAGGGGCTGGGTTCTTTCTTTTTCTTTTCGTTCCTTTTTTTTTTCCTTTTTCTTCCTCAATCTGGATGAATCGGATCACAAAAACATTTTGGGTGAATCTGGATCAATATTTCTTAAACATTTTTCGCACATGGGTCACCATCATTAACAGATAAGTTGGAACGAAAAGATTGTGGGATTTCGATGAATCGGATCACAAAGTAATTTTTTATATGATTTTATCTGCTTTTTTTTTTTGTTTTTTGCTCTGATATCTGGGTTTGTTTATCTGGGTTGTTTCTTCCCTTTTTTTTCTTCCTCAATGTGAGAAAATGACGCCCGCTACCCTCATTAGTGGGTCACGTGAGGCGCACATGGAATATTTTGTCTGAAAAATTAACACCGTTTTTAATTGGACCTTAATTATAAAGGATCCGAAACGTTAAGGAGCTGATTGTTAAAAAAAAGTTTAAAGATCAGATGGTCAATCACAAAAAATTAAAGGGGTCCTATGCAAAATCCTTTTTTAGGGAAAAAGGAAAGCGGTCACTGATAAAGAAACAACGGCCTTTAAATGTTCTCTTATTTTAAGGTACCAAACCAACTTTTTTCCTCGTCGAGGTTCCAACTTTTACGATGTCGTTTCTGCATGCAAAGACTAATAAGTAGAACAATAATGATAAGTTGATGATCTTTGGTTCTTACCAAAGTTTGATCTTTTGACGATTCGGTTCAAATTTTCGAAGACTTGTAGCGCACAATTCTCATCCTCGTGTACATCGAATTGTGTTAAATGTTTAGTTCATAATCGTTCAGAGATTTATGCGATAGATTTTAAAAAAAGTAAACCAGCATGTTTCTACTCTTAACTGTTTTATTTTGATGAAAACCATTTGTTATGCGTATATTTTCAGTTTGATGTGATTTTAAGCACATTTAACCGTAAAAAACAAACGACTTATAGAAAGCTCTATCATAAAACGACCTAAACCGACCCTAATCATTTTGATATGATTTTTAACTCTGTTTTTTGGGTACTCAATCACAACTCTTTAAATTATCTATCTTTTTAATCCTCTTTTTCTTTTTTGTGTATTTATTCCTCTCGTAATAAAAGGTTATAGGTTTTGCCCCACTATTTGAGTCACCTCTAAGTGCATGTCACGTGGGTGGGGTAGGTTTGCTTCTGCTTAGCGGCTTCCACTGCAGGAACACTCTGATAGCCTGATGACCGCCCCATCACAATTAAACGCAATTGTTGGCAGTTACAACTAAAAATGAATTTGAGGTTGGTTTTTGTACCACAAGCAAGAATTTCTATATGTGCATTCCTCATTGGGTGTTAATTGTTATCTTTATCCTTCTCTCCTTTCTTTTTATTGTTTTTAGTTTTCTTTTGTTCCAGTTATTAAGACGTGGCTCCAGATATTAATTGCTGATTTGGACACAACATTGCGTTCTTTGAGATATGCTTTCACATATTAATTGTTGGTCTGCATAAAACAAACATATCATCTTCGCCTCCGGCGTTGACGACGTCCCAACGCCGAAGGCGCGGCAGAGGAGATTTGTCTCCTCTTTTTTTTTTTTCCTTCTTATTTTTAAATTTTTAATTTTTTAGGCTTTGATTAATTTTATATAGTGCAATCAGGGACATTTTTGTATTTGTGGGGGTAACAAATCATGAGCACTCAATTGTTATCCAACCGCTTAAGATTTTCGTTATAGGTATCGGAAGGAGGCATTCATTATTCTAGCATTCTCCTAGAATGAAAATTATATATATACACACATATATATTTAGGAATTGTCTTATCAGTCAGACACCTGTGATTTTTTCATATGCTTGTATAACACTATTTTATAAAAATGTGTAACGCTATTCAATTTGCTTTAGTATAACATTCAACAAATATAACTCAACACGTTTAACATTGAGCGTTACACAAATATATGAAAAAAATTATAGGTACAAACGAATAATGTTATACAGGCATACAAAAAAAAAAAGTTTGCTTTAATGTAACATTTAATAAATATAGCTCAACACATTTAACATTGAGTGTTACACAAACATATGAAAAAAATTATAGGTACAAACGAATAATATTACACGGGCATAAATTTTTTTTTGCTTTAATGTAACATTTAACAAATATAGTTTAACACATTTAACATTGAGTGTTACACAAACATATGAAAAAAAAAATTATAGGTACAAATAATGTTATACGGGCATACAAAAAACATTACAAATGCCTTATTGGTCCAAGTGTCGTATTGAAGACTTTGCTTACTTATATATCTATCTATCCGTCTCATAAAAAGCACTTAGCGTAAGTGACTCCAGGCGTTGTCAAGAATTCAGACGTTTGATTTAGAGTTGGTTGGCCTCTGGCGAGTAATCCGATTATTGAACGAAATATTTATCTTTTTCTCTCAATAGCAAGTATGTTAGGTGAGCCAAAAAGGCGGAAAAGACATTCAAGTGGACCTTGATCATAATTCGGTTAGAAAAAACTTCATTAAGTGGTACTTGTCTGTCTTGAGTATATCAACATGTGAAGTTATATATATTCGATCCACAAATCTTGTACCCTTTTCCGGCTTTTTCCAAATACAAATTGGCTTTGAAGGAAAACATGAATCGTTAAATGAAATTTCAATTCTCTATTGAGAAGCAATGGCCTCTCCCGTGACAAAATGATGAAGAATGTGCCTTCTAAGTCAATGAGAATGATGCTTCTTTCTACCTGTAAAAGAATAACAAAAAATTGTGAATCCAAGATTTAAGTAAATCGTCTGGTTAAGCAAGCTTCTTAGCACGGCCACTCGAAGGGCCGCCATCCTCCTTTTTTGACCCCGGTGCCTCAGGCTTCCGAGCCCAAGCAGGAGCTCTATCTGGCTCGTAACGATAATCATAAAAGAGTTCCTCTCCTGCACTAATTCGTTCCTTGGCAAATATACCAACTCTATGATCACCGGCAACCATAATGACCTGTAAATTGAATGCGGAAAGTAACAAAAATGAACTGCAATGCTCTTAACAACCAGTTGAAATCGTCGGATGGTAAGTGGGAAACTATGCAAAGACCATAAACAACGTACCTTTGCATAGCAATTTGGGTCTGGAGCATGGTTGGCAAACTTCAATTTATCACCCTTTCTATAAGCATCAAGAACAAACTGTACGAAAACACGCATTTGATCATAAGTCTCCATGACCGAAAAAAAGGGTGATCTCGTCATGTACATAGTACTTGAGGGTAACATTCACATACCTGATCATTTAAATTGAAAAGAAATGATGAATTTTCACGGTCATATATCTTCCCACGCTTATCCGCTTCTCTATGTGATATCAACTCTCCAGTGTACTCGCCAAGGTACTCATGCTTGCCAACGCTATTCTGGAGAATGGATACAATATTTAGGGTGGAAAATGAAAATCAGGCATGTAAATAACAATTTCAAATTTCGAATATTACCTTCAAGAAAGCTCCCCAGCCAGATACATCAGATCTTCCAAGTAACACCTGTACACCAATGGGACCAAAGCCATCATTCAAAGATTTTGCAGTAGCAAATGCCGGTAGATACGGATTTCTAAGGTAATTGTTAACGATGCATGACCTTGTCCCTCATTAGCAAAGCATGCCTGCCCTAATAATTTTCCACCGTAAAAAGCCTCAATGAATGTGTACCATTGAGTAACACTTTGGATGAGATGAAGGGATCTCAAGTCTTGACTGTTAAACCTATAATGAATGCCATTAAAGGGGCATATTGGAATGATATCCCCATGCCTAGCTTTTCATAATTTTTTTTAATGCATTCCTGAGTTGAACAATTTTTTTTTTTTTTTCAATTGGGTTGAGCGACACTTGTTAGAATAGGCGCATGACATTAAGAACTTCATTCCAATTAAAATAATCAAGACGAAGGAAGGAATTAGTGGCATATACACTTGCTTTTTTGTCTATGTACTACTGACGAAAGAGATAAATGGCAAAAAGCGGTAAAATATGACTACCCTCTGTTGTTGTTTGAGAAGAAGCTTCATATTTCTACATTCGTAATTGTCACCTCTTTGGTTGGGAACCCCAAGAGAACCATCTCCGCAACTGGAAAACACATTTTATGGCTTTAGTAGAAAATAATATAAAAGACCATAAAGTATGAAAAGCAGCGGGCTAAACTTCAAATCTGAAAATTTTTCAGAGGGTTGATTGATTAGAAAAATTAATTGCTAAAACCGTCTCTCTACTGTTTCCCGTCTTCAAAATTTCCATAAGCAAGGGCCACTAGTACGATGTATATTTTATTATATAATGCGCACACACAATTACCCATTGCATATGTGATCCACTAGTATCTGACAACTAAACATGCCACATGAAGTCCTATGCACTTTTAGCCTTTTAGGCAATTATTTAAATGTTAAAAAAGCATCAGCTTAGTAATTTCCCTTCATATCACTTGAACAATTATGTCTTGACAAGGAAATGTAAGTTTGAGAGTCCAGCAACACGTACTGACTAGCCCTTCTTACTAGAATGTGTTCTTCACCAAATACAGAGTAAACCAAATGTTTCCAGTCAATTGTTCACCTAGTAAATTGATAGTTTATTATGAAAAATAAATTTGGCTGCATCATGAAAATTTTGAAAACATGAATTTTGGGACAAACATTGAAAATATCACGAAAAAATCATAATCGCATAAGCTGCTACTCGTTATTGAGCTACATGAAGGATTTCACCAACACATAATCCAGTGAAGCAATGAAACAGAAAAATAAAGAATTAAACAATCACCTGACCCAACAGTTCCTACAAACATCTGGATCACATTCCCTGTCAGCAGCAAAGCAAGGGCATTGACGACTTCGGCATTGACTTTTAGCACAATGACAGCCTCTAAATCGGTTCTTGCAACTCTTAGGACATCTGGACAGATAAATAACTAAGTTGTATTTATTTTGCGCAACAATATTGCTACTTTGAAATTTATAAACATTGTAATTGGCCAAAGGTGTGCCAAATAAAGTTCACGATATTCTAAACGAATTTACTTATTTTTCCTCCAGCATGCCTTCGTAGGATAAGGAGCAATTATGTCATTCATAAGTTCGATAAAAGAGCTTACCCACAGTACTTTTCACAGCAAGTCCCATTAAGAAGACAGCTGCACTGCTTCCCACAAGCTGTTTGGCAATTGCATGGATTATATTGCCTGCATGGCTGATCTTTTCTCTCGGTAATACGTTTTCTGATTGAATGGTAAGCAGCAGACTTCCAAGTATACTTTAAACGACGAACTCTACCCCTCCTCCGTAAAAATCTAGACCTCCTTCTAGCTTCATTATTACCCTACAGATCATGACACCGCACAACAAAGAAACTACATGTTATGGCAGGGAGGGTCCTGTCAGATGGATAGAGATCTATCACATATAGTACCAATCATAGTTCCATTAATTCAACCTTAGAGTAGCCTTCAACAAGCGAGTTTGCAGCATCGCCTGCTTGGCCAGAATTCTTGCTGCCAAAGTGATTCATGTACTGAAAAACCTCCCAACAAGTCTTCATGCCACTCAAAAGGTTTCTTGCAATTAAACAGCTGTAGCAAGAGAACCAAAGAACATAACACGATGAAGATAAGAAAACATATGAAGCAATTACTATAAATTACAAGTATTTACGAACATATGTATCCAAACAAATTGAATGTTTGAAACAAATATAGCACTATAAGTTTACCTATTCTTAACTAACTTTCAAACAGATGCAAATAATTAAGTGAAAGAAGTATTAGGAACCTGATTCTCACAGCTCAATATTCACACAAAAGAACAAGAATAGAAGGCAATCAGAGTAGTTTTATTGATCATCCCCAACACTACCTCATAGAATTTTACAGAGAACGTAAAGAAAGCTTAGGATAGACTGGAGTATTCGAGGACTCCGGAGAACTCCTAACTTTGATAGTATTCGAGAGACCATCAGCTCACCCTAATCTCAGTCTCCTAAAACTCTCAAAATCACAGCCTACCCTAGTGAGCTACTAAGCCCTTTATTTATACTAATTCCTACTAACTCTACCAGCCCACTAACCAAACAAGTTCCCAAGTCATTAACGGATCCTAACATTACCCCCGCCCCAAAGAAACACATTGTGTCCTCAAGGTGTTAAGTAATCGCAGCCGTGTGACTCCACTTCCTTCCAATCTTGATGAGCTTGGATCTTGGAATGTTGAATGGAATGATTCATACAAAACTTGCTTCAAATGTTCTTGTCAACTTTATTTTTTCAACTTCACACTTTTGTTTGGAGCTGAAATTGAGAACCACTTTAAAGGCATCGAAACCATGAAGCTCAGCCTCAAAATCATCCTTGTAGTAATGGAAGACCTTGTTGGTCAGTTCAAACAATTCATGTATAACAAAAACCTTCCTCCCACAAGCGTTATCTTGCTGCAGTTCATGTTCCACCACACCAGAGAAAGCTGCCTTGTTGTTTGTCAGAACATCAACAATGGAGGGTAGCTGCAAGTGTATACTCTCCATTCCTTTGTCAACAGCCCCAGAATTGTTGCAAACAGAATCAAATTCATCTTTTAAAATACAAGAATGGACTCCACTGTTAACTTCTTTCACTGGTGCAGCAAACTCCGACTCTATAGTAACATCCATGGAAAATTTTGATATCATTGACATCTTGTTTCCCATATCTTGAAGCCCCTCATTACTAGCACCAGATTGAAAACCAAATTCATTTTCAATGCCTTGGTCCACCTTGCCATCAAAAATTCTTCATAGTCAAGTCTCCTTGAACATCCATTTGATCTGAAACATCTGTTGTTTAAGCTGGAAGCAACCTACTTGAACTGCCTACCACTTGCTCTTTATCGACTTCCAATTTTGTAATGCCAACTCTCTCTAAAACTGAATTTGAAATCTCTTTCCCAGGTTTGGCAAGTACCTTGAATTGTCGTCTATAGTCAGCCATAATATCCCCCTGACGTTTCACCAAGAAACTCTCATGTAAGGTCTCATCAGATGACAATCTAAAATGCTTAAGCAGATGAGTCTTCAATTCATTCCAATTGTAGAATGGGCAACGAGCATCCTGCCATCTATACCAAGCCAAAGCATCACCTTTCATCAGTTAACGGAGGGAGAAATGAGCTTTAGGCGTCGACGGCTACCTGATGTGGCAGGTTTTGGGCCATGTGGAGCATGGTCGTTATTCGACGTGTCAACGCATATTTTCCCACACAACAGCTACCCCCCAGGTCGAGACTTTTCTTTGAACTGCCTCGAGCTAGGCTGGGATTTGCTCTAGCCTTTCCATTTGCTTCGAGCGTGGGAGCCTAACTTTGAGCCTCCCTTGTAATGATGGCTTTGGCACTTTGAAACCCCTCGAGAAGTGCAAATGCCGCGTCGGTTCGATCGCCATGCTGACATGGTCTTTCATTAAAACGGGTGAATCTGGGCCGTTGGATCGTGTCTCTTCAGCTTCCCGCCCTCTCCCCAACCGTCAGATCGAGTCCTTCCGTTTCAGCCATTGGATGCGTATTTACCTCATCGGACGACTGGGGGTCGAGGGCTTTTCGTTACTATAAGTAATCTCCTCGTGTTTGTTTCAAATCATCTTGAAACTAAGCCGAAACTATGTCAAAATTTCCCCATGAACGTTCTTCATATTCTCCTCTTGCAAACTCGCGAATCTTCGGCGAAGTTCACCTCAGTTCTTGCGTCTTTCTCGCTCTTGATTTTCTGGTAAGCATTCCTTTCCCTTCCCTCCTGTTTCAATGTCCGTGTGTTGGGGGGGGGGGGGGGGGGGGGGGG
>NW_010367839.1:52590-61726 GCF_000414095.1 Morus notabilis
GGGGGTGGGGGGGGGGGGGGGGGGGGGAGGAATGGTTGAAAAATGACGTAATAAGGGTGCTACGACCTGGTTTTGGTGTTTTTTGCTATGTTCTAAACTGGTCATGAGAGTTTCGAGTGGGCATGGATTCTTGTTTGACTTTCTGGGTTTATTTGAATTGTCGACGCTATGTTTGAATCGTCGTCGTCTAGTTCATGTTTAGGCTAGGATCATCGTTGCCTATTTGAACTGTCGTCATTTTAGCCTTAACTTTTATTTGACTAAGCCTCTCTTTCTCCCTCTTTTCTTTTTTACAACTTTAGGTGCCGAACTAATTTCCTCTCCCCTCTCGACTCATAGGATGTTAACCTTAGATTTTTCATTCACAGTAATAGCATCTAGAAGAGTTAAACGTTGAGGGGGATCATCGTCCGTGCCTCTTGTGAGGCCGGACCCTCTCTACCAACAGCGATCCGATTTTGAGGGAGGTCGAAGACTATATCCTTGATCCTCGGGACGATGAGGACAGCGTCGACCGCCTGGTCGAAGGCGAGCCAGACGCGGGGGAGCCTTCCACGTCTAGCGGCTCCAACTCCTTGGTCGGCGTTGTTATCTCTGGCTACAGTGGACGACACTTTGGTGTCCCCGTGGCATCGGTGGGGGTGGATGAGGAGCGGTCGTCCTTCACAACTAACTTCATGGTGCCGAAGACACGGAGAGAGACATCGCCCGTGCGTACAAGAAGGGACGCGTGGATGGCCGATGGTTCGAGTACCTCCTCCTGAACCCCAACTTCAGGGCAAGCCTACCGCCCCCGGGTTATCTGTCTGTTTATACCCGGGCCTTCACGGCGGGGATGACACTTGATGTGAATCTGCCTTTGGACGAATTTCTTTTCGTATATAAACTTTGCCAGGTCCCTAAGTGCGACGGCTGGTATTTTTTGGGTAGTTACAGGCGATCCAAGCCCGTTTTAGAAAAACTAATAAAGGGATTGCCCTCATCGTCCGATGCCTGGAAGCCAATGTTTTTCATGATAAATTCGACGTCCACCCAGCTAATAAGTCTTTTAAGCACCTAGGGGTGCATACATCTTTCGGGACATTGAGTAAGTATCCTGGACTGTATATTATACAGCTGACGTTATGCTTTTATACCGTTGACCTCACATCTTTTTGCGCAGTTCTCCAGGACCGCCCTCAACGTTTTGGGAATCGGCTCGCAAGGGTGACGAAAGCCTTCAGCTTCCCAGAGAACGAGCGTCATATCGGTGCTCTGTTGACGCGGCACAACTTACAAAGCTCCGGCCTTCTACTTTCACTCCCTGACCCTGCAGACACCAACGCGGTCAAGGACTTCTTCCATTTTACAGCCATAATTTAGTGTTTTCCCCTTGCACTCGATTCATTATCACCTGTCGTCTGTCTAATTTCTCAGCTTTGATTGTGATGCAGAGATGAAGACCTTGCAGCCGCGAGTTCCGGACGGCAAGGGGCGCTCAAAGAAGCAAAGGCCTCGCGAGAGGTCGAGCGAAGCCGCCGAGGTCAGCGTCCCGCGAGGCCTCCGCCCGCGGCAGAGCCTATGGCAACTCAAGAGACGCCGAGGCCCAAGAGGCCTTGCCCGGCTGCTGCGGAGGCTGAGCCAGGGCCGGTAATTGATATAACCGATGCTCCTGAGGCCCCTTCGCCCAGGGAACGTCTGTTGCTTCATGGGGCAAGGGTTCTGGATCCGCAGTACGTTGTACCTGATGTCCCCCCGGCTCAATTTGAGGCGGCACTGAATCTATCACTGCGTTTCTCCCTTGTCTTCTAGGCTCTATATGAATCCTTTTTTGAGCAAGACTGGGAGAACGCTACTCGGTCCTCTTTGGTCGACCGTACCCGCCAGTAGATCTCTCTCCAGATTCATGTAAGCTTCGTCGTCTAATTCTGCGAGGTTTTTTTTGTTTTTTGTTTTTTTTTTTTTTTTTGTTCTCTTCCTTAACATATGTCCTCCTTTGATTTGACAATCCATTGTCCTTTCCCTCCTTAACTTCATTGAAATGGTTAAGGTTGAGGACAGAAGTAAGGGAATGGACCACATAGAAGGGCGCCTAAAGGCTCTCTTCAAACCGGAGAAGGCCAACAAGGAGGTCTCAAAGAAGCTTGCCCTCGCCGTCAAGGAGCTGGATGCGGCAAAGGCTGAGCTGGAGGCGGCCAAGAAGGGAGCCGACGAGGCCTGTAAGCAGGCCGCTGATGCCGAAGATACCTTCCTTTGTCGGGGCCGGCAAGAGGGATATGAACTAGGTAAGCAACAAAGCTACGACTTAGGTAAGAACGAGGGAGTTTAGGAGTTCTTGGCCTCTGCTGAATTTGCTCAGAAAAATGCAGAGGTTGCTGCCAAAGCCGTCGAGGACTTCAAATCCTCCGACGAACTGCAAGATATGCGTGCCAGTGATATGCTGTCTGTTGGTGAGCAACTTGTCGCTAGGATCAACAGGCACATTCCTGGCCTGAATTTGGACTTCCTTTACGAGCCTCCTTCTGATGATGAGGATTCCCCTGCCAGTATGAAGGCGACGAGGGTAGTGGTGGCGCTGAGGGAGCTGATGGTGGCGAAGATGGTGGAGGCAACGAGGCCTAAGACGCCTGGCGCTGATATTTGCTTTTCATTTATGTAGTATACATATTTTTTTCCTTTTAAGATACTAAGACAATAGGCTTTTTATCCCACTGATATGTATACTATTAGCTTTGTCTTATTCTGCTGATTTGGTTTATTATATTTATGCAGTCGGTCGTAGGCTCTTTGGCAGAATCTGTCAAATGTGATAGCCTCTCCTCCTTGGAGGGGTCGACTGTGATGCCCCTTGGGGCATAGTATAGAAGCTTCTCCTCCTTGGAAGGGCCAGCTTTCAGAACACCCCTTGGGGTTTTTAGCAGATTTGAGAATCTGCTAAGTATATGAAAGCCTCTCCTCTTTGGAGGAGTCAGCTTTCTGGATACCCCTTGGGGCTTTTCACAGATTTGAGAATCTGCTAAGTATACGGAAGCCTCTCCTCCTCAGAGGAGTAAGCTTTCTGGATACCCCTTGGGGCTTTTAGCAGATTTGAGTTTGGGTGTAGACTCTCTCCTGCCCCTTCATGTATGGTTAAAAACCTTGGTTCTTGAGCAGACATTACTTAGAGTCTTTTCTGAGGTATTGGGAGATACAATTTGAACGTTCCGGGGGAGTGAGCTTTTATTTATTTCATAAAACATAGACACAACGTAGCCAAGCAATACAGGTTATTGATAATACAGTTTTAATTGTTCGGCATGCCAAGGGTGTTGAATTCTCTTGCAAGCAAGGTTTTTTAAGACATAAGTGCCAGGGCGTAGCATCTCTCTTACGCGGTAGGGCCTCTCATATCGGGCCCAAGGGACCGGTATGTTTAGGCTTAGTACTCAATGTGACCCTTTTTAAGACAAGGTCCCCTAGAAAAAATCGTCTCCGTCTAATCTTTTTGTTGTAATAGCGTGATGTTCTTTGTTGGTAAGTGACGAGTTATAGTTGAGAGTCGAATATTTTTTCCTCCAACAAATCGAGCTCTCCGTTCATTGCTTTGACGTTTGCGTCGTCCTCGTACGCGACAGTTCTTAGTGTCGGCGTTTTAATTTCCACGGGGAGTACTACCTCGACTCCATACGTCATAGAGAAAGGTGTTTCGCCGGTTGTAGTTCAGCTCGTCATCCTATACGCCCACAAGACCTTCGGGAGTTCTTCAGCACATTTTCCCTTCAAGTCATCAAGCTTTTTCTTCAGGGTGTATTTCAAGATTTTGTTGACGGCCTTAACTTGGCCGTAAGACTGCGGATGTATCGGCGCTGAGAAATCTTTGTGAATGCCCAAATCGTCGCAAAAATTGCGCATCGAGGCATTATCGAACTATTTGCCGTTGTCAGACACGATCGAATGCGGAACCCCAAACCTACACACAATATTGTTCCAAATGAAGTTTGTGCAGATTGTTTCTGTGGTCGAAGTGAGAGCTTTCGTCTCGACCCACTTAGTGTAATAGTCCACGGCGACAATGAGAAACTTAAAACCTCCCGGTACAAGGTGCAAAGGTCCGATCAGGTCGACCCCCCATTTAGCAAAAGGTCATGGGCTAAGAATAGAAATTAGGCTTTCTAAGGGCGCTCTAGGAATCATGGCATATCGTTGGCACTTATCGCAACGCCGAGCGTATTGATACGCGTCTTTTTTAAGCGTAGCCCAATAGTATCCCTGCCTCAAAACCTTAAGAGTTAAAGATTACCCCCCAGTATAATTACCACACTCCTTCATGAATCTCCCAGAGGACTTCCCGCGCCTCGTTGTCATTACGGCACCGTTGCAAAGGCGTTGAAAAACCTCGTATGTATAGCAGGCCATTATATAATAAGTACCTGACAGCTCTATATTTGACCCTCTTGGCCTCATTCTTGTCGTTGGGTAGCTTCGCATCCATCAAGTATTGGACGAGTGGTGTCATCTAGTTTTCAGTCGTCTGGGTCATCAAGACCTCTGCTTTCTCATCAATTGATTGCCGTTCCAGTTCTTCGATGGGGACGACTTCTAGCATATCCGAATCCTTTGAGGACGCTAGTTTGGCTAAGGCATCGACATTTGTATTTTCGGCTCTTGGTACTTGCGTTATTTTATAGTTTTTGAACTTAATGAGCTCTTCCTTTACCTTTCTCAAGTATGCCCCCATTCTTTCGCCGCGTGCCTGATACTCTTCCTTCACTTGCCCGACCACTAGTTGAGAGTCACTAAAAATGCCAAGGCTTTTAATCTTTAAGTGGCTTGCCAACTGTAATCCTGCTATCAGCACCTTGTATTCCGCTTTATTGTTCGAGGCCTAAAATTTGAAACACACCGCTAAGGTGATTTTGTGGCCCTCTGGACTTATTAGCATGACGCCCGCTCCTGATCCAATCTCATTTGTTGCTCCGTCTACGTAGAGTTTCCACTCCATTTCTGTGATCCCTTCATCTTTGGCCATTGCTGGCCTGTGGAAAAATTCTGCCATGAAATCGGCCAATGCCTACACTTTGATCGCTGTCCTTGGTACGTATTTAATGTCAAACTGGCTCAATTCTACCGACCATTTTAGGAGTTGACCAGAAATTTCTGGCTTCTGCAATGCTTGCCTGAGTAGGTGATTTGTCATAACCCGTATAGTGTGGGCCTAGAAATAATGTCGAAGCTTCCTTAAAGCCACCATCAAGGCGAGAGCTAATTTTTTCATCTCAATATATCTTGACTCGGCGTCTAGGAGCCCTATACTCACGTAGTAGACGGGCAACTGGACCTTTTCTTCTTCCCTAATGAGTACAGAACTTACGGCATGTTTTGAAACTGAGAGAGGCTTAGCCCCTCGCCCGGGATAAGCTTTGACAGGATATGGGGTCAACCATTCCTCACATTGCGGAGTCCACTCAAACCGCTTACTTCTTTTCAATGCGTCGAAGAATGGCACACACTTATCCGTCGCCTTAGATATGAACCTATTAAGAGCGGCTATACATCTCGTCAACCTCTGAACTTCCTTTGGCTTCGCGGGGGACCTCATGTCTTGCAAGGCTTTTATTTTTTCGGAGTTAGCCTCTATTCCTCTATTACTGACCAAAAACCCCAGAAATTTTCCTAATCTAACTCCAAATGCGCACTTAAGGAGATTTAGCTTCATGCGATATTTTCTCAGTTCATCAAACATCTCCCTCAAGTGCATGACGTGTCGTCCCGCCTTGGTGCTTTTTACCAACATATATCATCGACATATACCTCTATCGTCTTCCCGATCTGCTCAATAAACATTTTGTTTACCAGCCTCTGGTATGTTGCCTCGGCGTTCAAGCCAAAAGGCATTATTTTGTAGCAATCGAGGCCCCTGTCTATTATAAACGATGTGTGTTCTTCATCGAATGGATGCATGGGAATCTGGTTATAACCAGAGTAGGCATCCATGAAACTTAACAACTCGTGTCCGGCAGTAACGTCGACCATCTGATCTATTCGGGAAAGTAAAAAACTGTCTTTTGGGCAAGCCTTATTGAGGTCGTTAAAGTCGACACACGTTCTCCACTTCTCGTTAGGCTTGATCACTAGGACAGGATTTGAAACTCATATAGGATAGTGAGCCTCCCTGATAAAACAGTTGCTAATGAGTTTGTCGACCTCTTTCCTTTAATGCCTCGTACCTCTCCGGATTCATCGATCGGCGCTTTTGGCGTTTAGGAGGAAAAGAAGGGTCAGCGTTCAAAGCGTGGCACATGACTTCGGATTTGATTCCTATCATATCAGCATGCGACCAGGCGAACACATCCAGATTTTTCTTTAAGAAGTTTTTTACTTCAACTCTAAGCGCTGGGGGCAAATCCAAGCCTATTTTTAGTACACTCGTCGGCTCCTCGTTATCTACCTGGATTTCCACCAACCGCTCGACTGGTTGAGATCAGGTTATCTCCTCTTCGATTCTAGAATCTATGTCCTTAACTGGTCCTTAATGTACCATCTTGCTTCATCTCTTCTTGATTGATCATATCCTCGAATGGCCTTTGAATATGCAACCTTAGACTCGTATTGATTCATTTTCATTTCTCCTACGCCATTGGGAATCGGGAACTTAACCTTTTGATGGTAGATGGATGTTATTGCTCTTAGTGCCTGAAGGGTCGGCCTCCCGATCACGGCGTTGTACTGTGAACCCCCTTTAATTACCACAAAATTTGTCATCGTAGTTGTTTGCCTAGACTTTTCTCTTGCAATTACAGGCAGCTTGATCGTTCCCTAGGGTATGACCGAGTCTCCTGTGAACCCGTATAATGGCAGGGACGTTTTCTCCAGTTACTTCACTGGGATTCCCATCTTTTTCAGGCAATTGGAGTACAGAATGTTCACCAAGCTCCCGTTGTCCACGAGGATCCTGCATACGGTGTGATTTTCAATCATTGCCTCTACTACCAAGGCATCATTGTGGGAGAAATGGACCCCAGTCGCATCCTCTTCGGTGAATACCACTTCAGTACTACTGAATTTTGCTACCTTTGTTGGTTTGGTCGTTGAGAGGTTCCAAAACCTATCTTGGTACACCTTTCTTGCCTCGTGGGCGTAATTCTTCTGGAATCTCCTTGAATCCCCCCAAGATATGGTCCCCCATGGATGGTCCTTATAACATCGACTAGCTCACAATCTTCTCTACGTTTATTATCTTCCCGGTGCCGACCGACATTTTCGTAGCCATGGCCTCTCCTATAGACTTTGAATTCTAGCAACCTCCCCTCACGGATTAATCTTTCGATCTTATCCTTCAGGTCGGTGCAATCGTTAGTGTTGTGGCCGACGTCCCCATGGAACCTGCAGTATTTGCTTTGATTCCTTCGATTTGGGTCTGACTTCATAGGTTTTGATCAGCACAACAGGTTTCCTCAGCTGACCTGATTAAATACCTCTTCAACCCCTACGATCAACTAATGGTAGGAATCATACTGTTGGAATGGGCGAGACTTCCGACTTTCCTCTTGTCTGGGTTTTTTCGTTTCTGGAAGGTTTGACGCCGACGCGACCCGTTTGTCTCCACCTCGCCGTTTTCGATTATCTTACTTCCCCGAGGTCGATCCTTGCTCCGTTCCTTTGCTTTTATTGGATCTGTGCTCGAGATCATTAGCGTCGGCTTCTTCAATGTTGATATACCCGTATGCCCGTTCTAAGAATTCTTTGTAGGTGGCTGGTGGCTGATACGAGATCACAGGTAAATCACAGGTAAAGAAGCAATTACTCAAGTATTATTGAATTGAACAACTATTGAAAGGATTCAATGAGAATCTTTCTGGACACTATACACACACAGAGGTTTTCGAGAGACCTCGACTCTCCAATTTCTTCTCAATATATTTCCCTAAAATCCTCATCTACTTCTACTCCTTTATATCCCCCTTATTTCCCCCCAAACCCGTTATTCCTACATGTTATTCCTCTACATTAAGCAGCCCCTCTACAGAATTCCCTTTTTGCCCTTGCCTTTTATTTCTCCTCGCGTAAGTGAAATACACCGGTGGCTTATCAGTGGCTTTTGGTTCAGATCGCGTTTGAATGGCGTGATCTTTTTCATACTAGACAGAGCCCCCATCAGAGCCTCCCGATCCGTCATATCCATTGTAACGGCGACGGCCTCCCCATACCTTGTCAGCCATTCTTTTAATGATTCGTTTGGTTTTTGGTAAACTATTGTCAAATTTTGCTTTGGCAGGATATACTTCTTTACCCCGATGAACTAGAGGGAGAAGGCTTCCTTCAATTCCTTCCAGCTGGAGATGGAGTCTGACTTGAGTGTCCGCAACCATCTCCGGACAGAATCCGTCAAGTGCTTCCAGAACGCTCGGCACATTATTTCTTCTGCATACCCATGCAAAAGCATGTGTCCCGTGTACATCTCTAGATGGTCGTTGAGATCTCCTTTGTCATCGTATGACGGGATCGACAGGGACTTATATTTGTTTGGGAGAGGTGGCGCCATTATTTCTGCGGTGAAAGGGTGATCATGAATTTGACTGGAAGCGATGTCACTTGGCTTTTCACATCTTTTTTAAACCGGCGACGTCACCTGTGAGCTTCTCTTCTAAGCTCACCATGCACTCCATAATGGCCTTTGCCTCCTCCGTTGAGATGGTAAAACTGACCCCTTTCGAGACTCCTGCCTTCCTGGCACCGACCCCGAATCTCCCGGGATATTCACACATGGGTTTCGAGGTAGCGCTTCAGGGTTCTCCATACCTCCGACCACTCCTTTCTCCTAAGCTCATCGCCTGGCGACCCTTTGTCAGCCGCCGATGGGCTTGAACGGTCGAGGCCTTGGGTTACCCCTTCTGGCATTTTCACTCTCCCCGATCCCTTCCGGGGCACCGCGCTGGTCACCAACGTTCTGGTTCCTGGCCACGGCAGCACTCGGTGGTCCCAGAGTGTCCTCCAAAGGGGGCATGGAGCCTTTCCCGTCTATCCGCTCAATGGTGGTCACCAGGCCTCGAACCAAGTCTGTCAAAGAGTTCAACTGGGCCTGCATCTGTACCGGATCAAGTTGTGGTATGCCCGGGTGCGGAATTTTGTTCCTCACCGGGGGTTGATTCCGCTGGTCGGGTTGATCTTCCCCGCCCTC
>NW_010367840.1:0-1291 GCF_000414095.1 Morus notabilis
GCCCATCAGCCGTTAGATCAAAGAAGCTCTCTTCACGATCTATGAATGGGACGGAAACGAGGACCACTTTTGGTGTCGTAATGGGGCCCATCAGCCGTTAGATCGAACCTCTCTTCACGATCCACAACTGCCACGTTTTCGGCAAAAACTTTTGGTGTCCTAACGGGGCCCATAGGGCGTTAGATCGAAGCTCTCTTCGCGCCCTACAACCGCCACGGGAACGGTGACAACTTTTGGTGCTGAAATGGGGCCCATCAGCAGTTTGATCGAAGCTCTCTTCGTGATCTACAACTGCCACGGGAACGGTGAAAGTTTTGGTGTCGTAACGGGGCCCATAAGCCATTAGATCGAAGCTCACATCGCGATCTACGACAACTTTTTGTGTTGAAATGGGGCCCATCAGCGGTTTGATCGAAGCTCTCTTCGTGATCTACAACTGCCACGGGAATGGTGAAACTTTTGGTGTCGTAACGGGGCCCATCAGCCATTAGATCGATGCTCTCATCACGATTTACGACTGCCACGGGAACGGAGAAAAGTTTTACTGTCGTAACGGGGCCCATAATCCGTCAGATCGAGGCTCTCTTCGCCCTCTACAACCGCCACGGGAACGGCGACAACTTTTGGTGTCGTAACGGGGCCCATCAGCCATTAGATCGCTGCTCTCTTCACGATCTACGATTGCCACGGGAACGGTGACAACTTTTGGTGTTGAAATGGGGCCCATCAGCGGTTTGATCGAAGCTCTCTTCGTGATCTACAACTGCCACGGGAACGGTGACAACTTTTGGTGTTGAAATGGGGCCCATCAGCGGTTTGATCGAAGCTCTCTTCGTGATCTACAACTACCACGGGAACCGCGAAACTCTTGGTGTCGTAACGGGGCCCATCAGCCATTAGATCGCTGCTCTCTTCACGATCTACGATTGCCACGGGAACGGTGACAACTTTTGGTGTTGAAATGGGGCCCATCAGCCGCTAGATCGAACCTCTCTTCGCGATCTACAACTGCCACGCTTTCGGTGAACACTTTTGGTGTCCTAACGGGGGCCATCATCCGTCATATCGAAGCTCCTTTCATGCTCTACATCTGCCACGGGAACGGCGAAACTTTTGGTGTCGTAATGGGGCCCATCAGCAGTTTGATCGAAGCTCTCTTCGTGATCAACGAATGGCACGGGAACGGCGAAACTTTTGGTGTCGTAACGGGGGCCATCATCCGTCATATCGAAGCTCCTTTCATGCTCTACATCTGCCACGGGAACGGGGACAACCTTTGGTGTCGTAACGG
>NW_010367841.1:0-25757 GCF_000414095.1 Morus notabilis
ATATATATATATATATAGATGTATATGTTAATGAAGGAAAAGCAAGTTAAAACCAGGCTGGCTCATGAGTACTCACTCACTCCTTCAGTGAATGAGGCACTGTCACTATGTACGATTGCCCCCACAAATTTTTCTTTTTTCTTCTCTTTGTTTAATAAATAAATCATATTTGGCCCACGTTACGATAGACCATATATTTATAGACTATCCAAGATTCCAATGTTTAGATATACAAATGGTAGGTCGACGATTGCAACTATAAATGTGAGAAAGAAAGACCAGACCCCACACCATAAAATATAAGATCATCTAAACAGAAGTGGGTTCTTGCTGAGTAAAAAGAATGATATTATGAGAGAGAGAGAGAGAGAGATGTACGCAATATATATCTGTGTATCTGTGTATAGATAGGGTGTATGTGGGGGAGGGAGAGAGAGAGAGAGAGATGTAGGGGTTGGAATGAGAGATTATAGTGCAGTGGCTTTTCACGTGGGAAGCACGGCAGATTTGCTTGCGTGGAACGTTTTTGAAGCACAAAATAAAAAAGGAGCAGTACGGACGGGTCATTGCGCCACGTGAATGGGTGTTGGACAAGGCAGAGTTTTGCCAACCGAGAGAGAGTCTTGTCATGATTACTATTTACTACTACGGGTATGAGCTAGAAACTACTGCAAAGCCACCCCTTTTGGGGGACGTACGCTTGATGATCTCAAAATCTGCACCCAATTTCGGTCATCAGTTAACGGCGTCACAATTTCGGTCATCACAACAATAATTAGATAATAAAATCGAATATCATCTTGTTAAAATATAAAAGCAAGCGCCAATTTATAATGATATTACATCATACTATTCAGAGTCTCTACTTTTTTTTAATTTGAGTTTTTAATTTGAGTTGAGATGTGATTTTATATAAGAGTTTTTTATTGTAATAAAAAAAATTAAATGCGTGACTGTTTCTAAAATTTTTTTACTGTAATAAAATTTGAATTCTAAACTCGAATTAGTGAAATAAACGGGACCTTAAAAAAATTAACTTTTTAATATAAAAACCTAAACTAAAATCTAAAGCTTTAATTCATGTCATGGTATCAGAACTCAATAAGTGTAATGGAACATTCAATCCATTCATTCGATATGAGATTGGTAACTCTAAAAAAATACCAAGGGCGTGCAAATAGTAAGATAAATCCGAGTACTATATTGTCTTTTTAACATCGAAATCTAAACTAGAGTCCAAGTTATGTATCAACATATATATATATATATATAGAAGTTAATATGGTGTGTATATATGTATATATGCATATGTATGTGTATGTGTAGGTTTGAGTACTTGAGTATATATTGGGGCCAAGTTCAAGCCAGTATAATATAACACAATTGACTAATTAATGAGTCGTTTTATTTGACAAATATGTATAGAAGTTGAAAATGACCGAACCCACGAAGAAAGTGGTGGCTTTTAGTGGCTTTCATGGGATCAAATCGGGAGTTAGCAGTTTTAGCCTTTAGGCCAGTATTCGCTTGAGATATCTGCTGCCTTGGAGGAGGGTATGAGAGTTGTGGCTGATCTTAAAGAATAAAGAGGGTGCTAAACATCACTTGATAACTGCATGCCCGCCAATATATAATATCCTTATAAAATTTTTTATGGTTGAATAAAGAAGTACTTGGGGCAATCTATTTATTAGCATCTCCAAAGGAAAAACATCTTGTTTACTTAATTAAGAGACCTTTTTCGTACTAACATATTAATAGGTCAAGTTTTATATCTATAAGATATGTATAAAATTACATAAAAATAAAAAAAAAATATACAGATTTAACTGTTAAAAAAACTTAACATATTAATACACTAGACGTACCAGAGAATTTCTTTTTATTTAAAACACAAAATTAAAATATGATAGTCGAAATGGAGAATATGAGATTTGTATACAAAGTTTGCCCGGTTCATTTCGCTAATTCGAGTTTAGAATTCGAGTTTTGCTACAGTAAAAAGCTATCACAAATAATCACATTTAATTTTTTTACTACAGTAAAAAGTTCTCACACAAAATCACATCTCAACTCAAATTAAAAACTCAAATCAACGAACTAAACGGGCCTGAATTATTCCATTTAGAACGTGTGCCTACATCGTGCAGTATGAGATTTGTGCAGGCAGTAGTACTTTCGCTTGGCAGCTCATGAGCCATATATTTAGCCGTGTCTCTTTCTCAACCAAAAAGCGTGTACAATTGTGTAAGGTTAATTTGATGGTAATTATGGGGTTGGTTTTTAGGTTATTGAAAAGCCATCAAAATCTAATTGAAGCTGCCTATTATTTTTTCTTTTTAAAAAAGTGGTTAATCGTACGTCGTAGCATCTTTACAGTCTCCCCCACCTATAAGTCATGACAATGATACGTTCTTTGCTAATTGATCGTTTTCTTGACTCCAAAAGTCTCTCCCTCTTTTGTTTTATTAAAAAAGTTGGGATTGCACTTGACTGATTTTATATACATTATTATAACTCTAATAACTTTGAATCTTTGAATCATATTCTTTTTTTTTTTGGGTGAAATCATATGTATTGCTGTTTCTTATTACAATATAATTTCTTTTTTGTCGTGGAGCACCTTTGAGTCGTTACAATAATTAAATATGAGAACACAAGCACATTATGTGGAGGTCTAGTTTCCACCCCTTTGGCTTCGTCTAGTCACGCATGCTTTGGGACCAGTAGGCAGCAAAGTTTTTAGGATTTGGTTGCTTGTGCTTGCAGCAAGACCTATAAATTAAAAAGGGCAACAAAATAAAATCAACACATATTTACAAATATATATATATATATATATTTGCACAAAAAGCATATGTGCATTGAATGTTTCTAAATGAAAAGACATATAAAAATTTGAATAATTCTATAGAGTGCAGGCACCACATACTTATAGAATGTGAGATCAACAACATGAGGTTCACAAGTAGACCAATCAACCTTCTTTTAATAAGGGTGGTGTTTATCATCAATAATGTGCCCAAGCATTTTTCTTAAAATTTACACGTATTTCTTAATTGTTAATCTAGATGGCCTTTTGTGTGCCATATGTTTTCATAACAATATATATTTTCTTCATTTCTTTATTTTTTATGTTCTTATACTAAATATGTTGTAATAGTTACTACGTACCGTCTGTACGTAAGTTGGTCATGTCATCTCATGTATTACGCAACCATGCATGCATGCTCTTCGTGAGAGGAAGTGATGATCAGCAGAATAATCTGTATTGAACGTGGGCTTTGGAGCATGAATTTTAGATGTTTCTCGGATGCTTTTTAATTTGGGTATCTTCAATGTTTTTTTTCTTTTGTTTTCCGAGTATCCTTAATTTTTGGCTTGTTTTAGGCTTCAGTTGGTTATTTTTGTGCCTTTTTGGTTTCATTCATGCTATTTTGCATAGTTATAAACTATTAATAATTTCTCCTTTACATTTGAAAAAAAAATATTAGAGTGAGAGCTTACAAATTGATAAGTCTTCTAATAGCTAGACATGTCAAGTCCAACTTAGATGTGATATGCTAATTAAGGTCCGTTTGATCATGCGTTCAAATTAGTGATTTTGATTCATTGGCTGAAACTTTATGAGAGAAGAAAATTTTCAATTCAATTTTTTTGTGAGATAATAAACACTGTAACAGAATTAGGATTATGGGTTCAAGTAAAAGAACCAAACAAGTATAAGAGTCGACCCTTAGATCATCTCTAATGCAAATGCTAATGTCAAATGTTATATATTTACCATCAAAAAGTGTGATATGATATGTTATTTTTATTTTCGTTATAATGCATAATCTATTTTAAATATTAAATTTACTTTTTTTATAATTATTAAGCTTTGAAAGTTGTAAAAGCAAACTTATATGTTTAAAATAATTAAAAAATGTAAAAGTTACATTAATTACATAAAAAAAGTAAACATTTAACTAATAGCAATAAAATGTCAAATTTTCAATATGTTACATTTAGTAAAAAATTTATCACAAATATAATATATGAAAAATTTATCACAATAAATAGTATTATATTAGAGAATATTTTTTATACTCAAATATTAAATTTACAATTAATATATTAATTATAATATTGTATTAGAGATGCTCTTATATATTTAGCTATTCGCTTTCAGTTTAATTTTTTTAGGCAAAAAAGTGTTGAACGACCTAAAAAGAAAAATCAAATCATTTACTTCTAGTACCATTGCAAAAAAAAAAAAGATAAAAAAAAAACGCTCAGTCAATTTTAAATAATGCACGATTTTCTTTTATTTATTATTTTTCTTCCCTGAAGATGGTTGCTTGTTCTTCCCGTTTTCTAGAAGATTTTTCTTCAGAAAAGGAGTTTGAAGTACATAAAAATCGCGTTGATCACCTGATTGTATCTATTTTGTGTTGATCATTGCATGCATGCTCTTTGAATGACAATTCACAAACTTTCATTTATAATTTATGGTTCACGTTTTTCAGTTTTCGTTCTTTTAAACCATATAATTTTGTAATATGTTTTGTACGTATTGTTGTGTTAGAAATATATAAAAAATTTATTATTTATTAAATAATAAAAAATTCATTTATTCAATTATTTAGAAATTTATAAATAACAATTGATAAAAAAAAAGTTTAAGCATAAACACATGTAAAGGAAATTATTTTAACCAATCAAAAATAAAATAAGAATATATGCAAAAAAAATACTCTCATAAAAATAAAATGAGAAATAATATATTTTTAAAAATATATAAAATATTAAAATGTAAAAAAAAAAATCATAAAAAATAAAGATAAAAAATAAAAAATAAAAAATAAAGAGAGATAAGTGAAAAAATTACCGCTCTATAAAAAAGAACTTTTACTCTTTTACATTTATGGGGCCTTCGGGAATAAAGGGGGTGATAAAAGTAGAAGGGTGAATTTGTAAGGGGCTCTCCTTTTCCCTACTAACAGGGTGAAAGTTTAAACAATTAGATCAAGATGAAACGATAAAAAAAGATTGAGGAATACCAAACTAAAATAAACATATACTTATTACAACATTCATTCAACAAAAAAAAAAAAAAGAAAAAAAAAAAGACCGAATTTGACTTTTTATTCTTCCCTTCTCCAATGTCGGACCCAACCTCTCCCATGCTGGAAAATCATTCCCGAGAAAGTCCTCTTTGGCGTCTTTGGACTGCTTAGCCGCGACTGGTCATAATCCAACGAAGTCGCAACCAACCTGCAACCTCATACTCCTTTTTTCAATTTCGTTTGTGAAGCCGCTCGCCACCATCTCTTCCTTCTTCCGTTGTAGATGTCGCCAATGCTGCCACACATCGAAGCATTGCACCGGCGTCCTCACTTTGCGCCTCGATTGCGTGGATCTTTTTTACGATTTCACAGTCGATTAGCTCCACCGCCGCAAGCTTCGAGACGCTGCAACGGAAGACCGCCCTTGCAGTGCTTCTCCGCCCAAGCGTTGCCAGAGTTGAAGAAGAACAACGAGACCGGTGCTTGTTGGTTTAGAGGCGTTTGGTAGATGGATCTAAAATTATGATTTTAGATCTTGATTTAGAATTAGTGTTTTTTTATAGTGATTTTGAATCATGATTCAGAATTAGTGTTTGATTTAGATGATTCTGAATCATGATTTATAATCTGATATGATGTTAAATCAGAATCACTCATAATTTTAAAATCACCTCCCTCTTGATTTAAGATGATTCAAATCTCTAATTCTTAATCATGATTTGAACTCAAAATCATGAATCATTATTTTAATTCAATAATTATAATTAAAATCACATTGATTTAAATTCTTATACTAAACGAACCCTTAGTTTGAGTTTAAATTAAGGAGATGAATATTTAGGAAGATGGAATTTAAGATGAGGGCTAGAAAAAGGGTAAGGGAAAAGTTTTTTTTTTTCTTTTTTCTTATAAGTGTAATCATGTGCAATTTAAGTTATATTTTTCGGTGTACCTCTCCAATCTAAACCATCTAAAATTAATTGAAGTGACGTTTGTTTTAAAGATTTTGTCTAATTTAGAATTATGATTTGTGATTTTGTTATAATGTTTTTCTCTCATAAAAAATTTAAATTTTAAAAATTAAAATCATAAATTATAGTTTTAAATCTATGAACTAAACGTGATCTGAATAGTTGAAAATTCTTTTCCTACCGGTGGGAAAAGTACTGCCCCCACCATAGATATGCTCAAATTATAAAATTTCGCCATAAAAAATGAAATTTTTTTAACTTGAGGTGGAGTGATTTCAACTCTAAATCTCAATAACTGAGTTTAAACTTACCATAAAAAAAACTTTATTTTTTTAAGTAAAACAATTAAGAAGACAAAAACTTTGTTTTTTTTTTTTTTTCTTATAGATAGGATATGGAAAAAAAATTCCTACCGGTCGATATGAATCTCTTTGAAAAAGTTTGATACTTATGATGGGTTTTATCAGTTTTGTAACCTTTTGTTTCTAAGTTCAAATTCCCACCCTACTATAATATAAGAAAATGTAACATATATATAATATGCTTTATATACGAGCCTTTGATTGTAGAACAAGCTAGGCATAACTAATTAATAATTCTCACCCAAACTGTTTTGGGACCCGATGAGTGATTGAGATTGGTCCAGATTATCTATACTCAATAATTGCACAAAGCATATACTCACAATTCACAAATTAACAATTTGGCAATCTCACATGGCAAGGCAAACAGTACTGGACCAAACCTTTTTAATATGTTTCCTTTTTTTTTTTTTTTTTTTCCCATCTGTTTTCGAGTAGTTATTCTTCTCTGATTTTTTTTTTCCTGATAATTTCTTTTTTTAATTCAAATTGGGCTACGTAATCATATTATTTTTTTTTGGTGACCAACCTAGTACCAACAACGAGGACACAAATTGTGTCCTTATCCTCTATGATACCGTCCTAACAATATCATATGTACATTATCAAAAGAATATATACATATATATATGTATTCTGTATATATCATACATATATACAACCGTGTTTAAGTTTTGGTGTTTAACTATAGCAAATCAATTGAGATCAATTGAGCTGTGAATTGTATTTTGTCAGTTTCTTGAATTGAAAATATTTGTTTAACCTCTGTCTTTTATTGATGGACAAGCATGTGAATAAATTACATAATGAAAACGATCACAAAGATTATATATTAACCAATATGATATATATATATATATATATATCAACACTATTCCCCTGCTTTGGACATAAGATCCCATGAAAAAGCAATTGACAAAAATGAGGTTATTATCATAAATAGATAATTAAGAAAATTGTATGTACCAGTCGGAGAAAAAAAAGGAAAAAATGTACGTACCAGTGAAAAGAACATTAGCAAAAGTGATTGAGGTTTGTCATGAAGTACAATATAGCTAAAAAAAATTTCACATAAATGCATGATTATCCGTTTCGATTAAGGCATTATAAAAGCAACAGCTAGTATTTAAATGGTTATACGGATTCTCTTCCTTTTTTCTTTTGTTTTGTTTTTGTTTTTGTTTTTTGTTTATTTATTTATTTTTTTGTAGAAATGTAGTTGTCTTGTATTGGAATGATAAACTACCCGATTACTGTTGGGAATATTTTTCTAAAACAAAAGCTCGACTTACATTAATTAAACTTTCCAATAGTTTAAATTTAATAATAAATTGAACTTCAAAGTTGTTGTAATCACACATATATTTAATTAGTGAACTTTGTCACCTTCCCACTCCTCAAAGTGAGATGATCAAGGGTATTATTATATTATTAAAGTCTTAATCCACGTCCTCAACCCCAATCCATCTTTTTTAAAGTAAGCAAATTGTATTGAAATATCCACCCTTCTTGATTCACATTGGCTTGTGTCGGATTAGATATCTGTAAACATCTTTCTGGCAAAACGAGACAAAAATATTAATAAGGTGGTTAAAAGTTGTAAATTAGTGGGTTAATATTTAATTACTAATTATCCAGTTGTATTCATTCTGACACGATATGTTTCTCCTGCAGGGCCTTAATTACCTATCTTGCATATGCAAGCACATTTTGTTTCATAACTTAATTTACGAGTATGAAGAGTGTGTAAGAATCTTACAGGCTTTACTATCTTTAAAGTATATTGAAATTATAATTACACATGTTTGTAACTAAATAAAGTTATATTTCCTAACAAAAGTGACACGACCAATTAAATACATGTAAATATATATGTTAGTAAAAAAAAAAGTGAGTTAGTCATAAGCAAGGAGCCAATTTTCACTAGGTCAGACAGTATGCCGGTGACCGGCATCGGTGACCAGAGCTAGAGATGATTTGCCATTTCTTGTTGAGAATGAAAAGTAATCGGTAGAATATTTTAGAATAATGAAAGATATTACTCTAAAGTGAATTGTGTGGCAAAACTCTAATGATGAGATCTTTGTGTGGCCTTACTGTAAATTGCTCTAGAAAAATGTTAGTTAGATATATGTATAATCATGTTCATAACCAAATACATATTACTAGGTCAAATAGGGTTATGAAAGGATTAAGGTTCTAACGTTGTATTAACAAAAAAAAAAAATCATATCAAGAAAAAAAAAAGATCATGACTGGGCTCTTGGTATTGGCTCGGCCCAATACTGTTCCTAACCCAATCCTACAAAAATATGGGTCCTGGTTTTGCTTTTCATTCTGCGGCATTTCTATGATGTTCTCCTTGCCCTCTTATCAAACTTTGTCAATCAAGCAACGCAGTTTTGTCTATAAAAGCGACATAAATAATATATGAAAGAGATTAACAAGTGATTTGTTCTCTTAATAATGATTGAGGAGCAAGCAGCAGCAGGAGATGATCACAGAATGCATAAGTTTCCATCCATCTTTGAAAAAGAAAAAGACAGGACATCGTTTTGACATAGGAAATGATGCAATAATAAATGAATTATTCTTAGAATACTAAGTAGAACATTGGTTTATCATATATACTATGAAATGATAAGATGCTAAATTATATTGGATGATAGGATCCTTAATATTGGATGATAAATACCGCGTCATGTTTAATAGAATATAACCTCGATAAATTTATAATCTCAATTAAATAATATTTTTATACGATTAAATAATATCTCAATTAATTAATAAATTTCATAGTCACTAATATTATTTTATATATCTTCAAAAAAAAAAAAGTTAATTTGTAGACATTCAACTGTATTATTACATAGTATGCTACTGTGATACGTACATTGCATGAATGTCCCGAAGTCTGCTAGTAGTCTATCATGAAAAATTTAGAAGGAGGCTTCTGCAGTGAGAGGTATATACGGGAAGATTTTATGGGGAAAAAGAATAGATAAAATCGTTGTATTATAGTAAAATACACTCTTAGTTTTATGTGTTTTTTATAATATTAAAGCGGTATTTGAGTGTTTTTAAAAATATTTTCTTAATATTTTGAAGTTATAATATAAGGTACTAAAAACATGTTTGTTATAATTCAGATGCCAGAAACATATATTTAGTTATAATACACAAAACTAAAACCCAGTAAAATCATCCATGTTTTGTGAAACTGCAAGGTAGATAATGCAAGCAATAGAGCTACAGAAAGGCCCATATAAGGCCTCAGCCCTATGCATGGCACTTTTTTTTTAGATAACGAAGGAAATAATATAATTGGTAAAGTGATTAGTAAATTATAACATACTTTTTAAAAATAGTAAATTATAGCATAATTTTATACATTTTAAGTTTTAAATATTATTAAGAACCTAAAAACACCTTGAACCTCATTTTTCACCTCACTCATCTCCTTAAATATCTATCTTTTTAAAAAATAGTAAATTATAACGTATTTTTTAAAATAGGTAGATTATAGTCAAGTCCATCATAGTTAGGACCGATGGTTGGCTCTGAAAATTGGTGTTGGCTCTGACGATCAGCTCCGGCCACCGGCGACCAGTGACCGCTTTCCGGTGACTTTTTTTATGAATATTTAACATTGCATTTACTAATAAAGATCATATTTACCATTTAATACAGTATTTACCAGTAAATACCATATTTACCCAAAAAGCCGACTACCAATTTTGGCGACCGTTTAACGCTGTATTTATAGGTAAATACCATATTTATCAATAAATACTGTATTTACTAGTAACTATCATATTTATCTGAAAATTCAGGCATTGATTTCGGCGACCATTTAACACCGTATTTACCAATAATTACTAGTATATATCATATTTATCTGAAAATTTGGGCACAGACTCTGACGATTGTTTAACATGGATTGTATTTATCAGTAAATATCGTATTCACTAGTAAAAATCATATTTATTTAAAAATATGGCCACCGACTCCAATGATCATTTAATGTGTATTTACCGATAAATACAGTATTAATCAGTAAATATAATATTTACTAGTAAATATCATATTTATCTAAAAATCCGTCCACCGACTTCGACAACCGTTTAACATTGTATTTACTGGTAAATACCGTATTTACTAGTAAATATCACATTTATCCGAAAAATCTAAACACCAACTTCGGCGACCGTTTAATACTATATTTATAACTAAATACCGTATTTACTAATAAATATCATATTTATTTAAAATTCTGACCACCAACTCTGACGACCGTTTAACACTATTTACTGATAAATATCATATTTATCAGTAAATACTATATTTACTATCAAGTTTATCAGTAAATATCGTTGTTAAATGGAGGTCATATTACTTGTAAATATTATATTTATTTAAAAATCTAGCCACAAACGCAAATAACTATTATATAATATATTTATCGATAAATACGATATTTATCTAAAAATTTAAGTGACCGATAAGTACTATATTTATTAATAAATATCGTATTTACACATAAACAAAATTCACAGAAATGATAAACAAAATTCACAAAAACATGTAACTGGGGTTGAAATTGGTACCCAAAACAAATTTTTGAATTTTTTTCTAAATAAAAATTGAAGCTCAATTACACGCTTACTGACAATGCCAAAAATAATTGGAGCCCCAAAAATTATTCGCAACTTCAAGTGGAGAAGAAGGATCCTAGCTCACGGCACGTTGGAATTGGTTTTTGCCTAAGGATAAACTAATGATTTGTGATATATTTAGATTATGATTCGTAATTAATTATAATATTTTTATTTATAAAAGATATATATAAATTAAAAATAATTTTAAATTATAATTATAAATTTATGAACTAATCGAATCTAAATTTAAAGATTATGATAACAAACGGTGGAAAAGGGGAGTTATTAAAAATGTTTACGTAACTGTTCATTTTGCTGATTTGAGTTTAGAATTTGAGTTTTATTATAGTAAAAATTTCTCATAAATAATTACATTTAACTTTTTTGTAACAGTAAAAAATTTTCACATAAAATTATATCTCAATTCGAATTAAAAATTTAAATCCGAACTAAACAGCGAAACCATAAAATCTTTGAAAGACAAATCTTGTTGAACGATTAATGCCCAACAAAATCACTAACCACAATACTTTACAACAAAAGATTAATACCCATCCATCAATGCAAATTGAAACAAAAGACCACAATGCAACAAAAAAGAAAAAAGAAAAAGAAAATACTTGAACGAATAAAAACCCCAACTATAAATACGCACCAAAATAAAATAAAGATTCAAACCCACGATCACAAATTCGAAGAAATTAAAAACAAAAGAAAAAGGTTGGTGGTTGATTTGATCGGATCTGGTCTGGTTTGAAGGCGGCGAATAGTATTGCCGGATCTAGTTCCCGAAAAACCGATCGCGAGGCGGCGATCTCCTCCACTGTCAAAGGACCTGTCGGATTCGGAGGCCATTTTGCAGAAATGGACGGCGACGAACCGTTCTAGAAGAGAGAGAGAAGAAGAAAGAGAGAGACCTGGGACGGAAAGAGGGAGAAAGCATATCAGCTGACGATCGGCTGACGACGGTCGCTCTTGACGACACCGAAGAAGACGAGCGCTCGACTTCGTGATCATCGGAGACTCGCGACAGAGATCTCCATCGCCGTCGTCCTCGTTCCCGGATCTCGATCAGCGCGATTCAGAGGAGGGAGAAGAAGACGTCGATGTCGTTGTCTTCGCCGAAAATGGAGTCGAGTTCCCGGACATCGGAGTCGCAATCCCAGAGATAGCAACGAGAGAGAGAGAGAGGGTGGCTGGGAGAGTTGAGTGTCGGGAAAGATTGGAAATAAACAAAAAAAGAAAGGGTAAATATGTCAAATAATATTGTGTCTAATATTTAAAATTATAAATATCCCATAATTTATCGTTATTTAAAAAAGGTGCCGTTTACTTCAAGCATGGAAAGTAAATATGTTATTAGGCAATTTTCATTCCGCCTATTAAAATTTTTAATTTAAATTAAGGTGTAATTTTATGTGAAAATTTTTTATTATAGTAAAAAAATAAATTTAATTTTTTTAAGAATTTTTAATTATAATAAAATTAAAAGTAAAAATTTAAATTAGTGAAATAAACGAAATCATAGTATATTTTTTTTAAATTTTTTTCCACCATATTTTCTTAAAAAAAATTTATGACAACAACCACGGATAGCTTCTGGGATCTGTTTTCACTAGATTTGTTGGCTGTATTTAATTGTTGTTAAAAAAATTTACAAAATTAACAAATGTTTTTAATAACTAAATTTCTGAGATAATCATTGACATAAAAATTATTATTATTTAAAGCTTGAAAATAGGAAGATTTAAATAGGAGTGTAAATTTTTGGTAATTTCTCTAATAGATTCAAAAAAGGAAAAAAATTATTAATAATTATCTATTTTTAACTATATCTATATTAAAAATCATATATTCTAAATATATGTTTTAATCTAATTAATTTTAATCAGATTTAACGAGTGCAACAAAAAAAAAATATTATAAGTGTCCACCGGAGACTCTATAATATTTTATTATATGTTGTTATTTAGTTATTATCACCTCCGAAAGAGTCCCGCAAAATTGGAAAACTGAGAGAAAAGCATTGAATTGTCAATAAGGGCAAGGGTGATGGTAAAGGGGCAGCTATACATGCTTTGGTGTCGTGTCTTGAAGATACAAACTCACACAGATAAAGGTATGGCCAAAAGTGACTAACATCGACTTGTCTGCTCTCTAAGCACCAATTTTTCTCTCCCTCTTAATACCTTTTTTCAGTGACATCTCAACCCAATAAACAAATAATAAATAGTGCCAGATTTCCTTCCATTCCATTATTGTTACCATAGAAAAAGTAAAATAGAAAACGACAGCCCATGGCCATGGGTTTACAAATATAAAGTTTAATATTTGCCTTTTTCTGGTGAAATTTTATTGACATACCATAATAAGCAGCTTGACGTCGGATTGGATTCTCTTGGCGGATTCCTCTAGACCAAAAAGTCTCTTTCTTTTGCTGGGATTCTTTTTCCACAGAAACTCTTTATATATACATAATAATCTTTTGTTTATTTTGCCAAAGGATTACCCAAGTTTTCATCTTGTACCAGGTAAAGAGTTCTATTGGTTGTTCTAATTATTTGTAATTTCGGGCTTGTTTTTTTTTTTTTTTTTTTTTTTTTTTTTTTTTTCCCTTTTCAAAATCCCTTTTGGGGTTTTTTTTTTTTTTTTTTTTTTTTTTTTTTTTTTTTTCTCCCTTCTCGAAATCCCATTGCGGGTCTTCTTATTTGGTCGTGAATTTTTTTCCCTTTTTTATTAGGTATTATTTTTTATCACTGTTTCGTACAAGGAAAACAAGAACATAGGGTTTTGACTGGCAATTGATAGGGTTTAGATTGTTGGGTAGTTTTTATTTCGCTTAATATTTGATGGGTTGTTTTTGATATCATCTGGGTACGCCGAATTTTTCCATTTCTTTTGCAGATGAGCTTTGGGTCTGCAAAAGTTTGTCTATTTTCTTGAGTGATCTTTTTTCGTGCATTTTGTGTGATTGGCTCAAAAGAAATTAAAGGACCGGAGCTTCAATCCAGTCAGGTTAGTATTACTCTTTTCTTCCAAATGTGAGCTTTATTTAATTATTATTTGGTGAGATCTATAGCTTGTATCGATCATAGCATATTGTTGGTAAAGTACACATTTAAAAAAAAAAAAAAATCCTTGTGATTTTCTGATTTTTGTATACTTACCTGTATCTACTAAGTATATACGTGCATTTGTTAGGTGGCTTTGCTTAACATTTAGTCTTTAACGTGTGCAATGTGCTTTTTCTTGAATAGGTTTTAGGTTTAATTCAGATTGCTTCATGCATCTAAGTGCCATTGTGCGCGCGCACGCGAGTTTTTTTTTTTTCCTGGGTTCTTTTGGTTTTGAGCTTACCTTTTTTTTTTTTTTGCTCTCTCTTTTTTGTTTTTATTTGATTGTTTGTTTGCCAAGGAGGCATCTAAAAGATTTGGAATTCCATATTCAATTTCAGCCAGAATTCAAGAGTGCGGTGGAATAATTGTCTGACGAGCAGCTTTCTTTGTGATGTTTTGCTTTGATCTCTGGATTTTTGCCATTGTTTGGTAGTGAACCTTAGAAACGTTTGAGATATGAAGAATTACGGGTTATAATTAATTTTCTTGGAATGTAGTGGCTAAGGTCTTTTGTACGATACTCGTGGATGTTGTTTTTCAACGTTTAGCTTGTTCACCCCTTGCATTTTACACCTAAATGGTAGATTAATTTGAAAGTTTAAGAAAAACATTTCGATTAATAGCTAGCTTGATAAGTTCTTTGAACCATTATAGAGATATACTCTGAGGGATACGCTACATCTCTGTTAATAACAGAGGAGATTAATGTATGATGCAGGGAAAGTAAAATCCCTTGTATAAGAGCTAGGTGATTAACCCTAGATCAATTTGGCACGACATGGTGGGATTTCCTTTTGTAGAGGAATTTATACTTTCTAACCATGCAAATTCTCGTGTTTCTAGGGAGGAAAGGGAATTAAATTTATTATTTTAGATTCTTGTGTTTCCTTTCATTTTTGGTAACCAAAATGAAGCGGGGGCCCATTTGCAAAGTAATAATTAAGTTTCTGATACAGGCAGAACTTAATTCTCGCTTCCAACCTTCGGAATTAAATACCATTTCCTAGTGAAAGCGAAAACCACCTTCTCCACCGAAAATTCCCTCACTTATTTAGCTCCTTCTCCCTCGATGCCCCAATTATGTGCACAAGGGTTTTCCTGTTTTTCTTCTTTTGTTTTATGTTTTATGTTTTGTTTTGTTTTGTAAACTAATCATATCCATTTTGATTCATATACCTTGCAGTTTAATAAAATAACAACCCTGAAACTTAGTTCCCATTGCTTTCTGCCCCAATTTCACGGAACTTGATATTCCTTTTCCTTTCACCACGATAAGTAAACTTCCCTTTGTTCAATTGACACAACAATGAGCTTTTAATCCTTTAATGTCTCTATTTTTATTGTTTTGGATCAACAACTTTCAGAGGTTATCTTTCATTGAGACATGTATTTAATATTCGTGAGACTTGGCTGTAATACGTTTATCTTTTTAAGTACTTTTGCAGAAGAAAGTTTATTTATTATAATTGCTCTTAAAATCAAGATTTGTTTTTAAAATTTGTGACAACTACCACGGATAGCTTCTGGGATCTCTTTTCACTAGATGGGCATAATTGTTGTCTTAGTCTCTTCATATCACCCCATAGCCAATCCTTTACGTTGCGGAAAACAGATGACTCTAATCATATCAGTCTTAACTCTTAGCTTAATGCACACTAGATATGTCTAACTGAATCCGAGCCTTATCAATACCCCACTTTACTGGCCAATATGGCACTCTATATCTTGTTACGATCACTATTAATTTTTTTGAGCAAATGGACCCTCTTGGTTTCCCTCTAAATGAATATGTGGAGATGGGAAATTCATGGTCGAGGTATACAAATACAATTCGAGATCAAAATGCTTGGCAGATATGTATATACTTTAGTGTAGACAATGTCAGGTGAAACAGCCTGACTTTGTTATTATGTAACTGGTAGCTATTACGTATGCACTAAACCTCTTTGTAATTGGGGAAGCACTAATAGATGACATGGTGAAGTTTATTCACTCTTAGAAACATATCTCCTCACTTTTTAAGAAGAGACTACTGTCGATCTTGATCATTCAGAACTACTGAAGTCTTGTTTCCACTAAACTTGCTTCTGGCTTCACAGCCTTGCCTTGTTCTTATAATCATGATTTTATGTTCACTGTAGCGACTCTAGTGGTACCAAGCATTCCCTTGCCTCACTTACTGCGGGCAGCGCATTTAATCATATATGTTATTAGGATTTAGTTTTAATTAATAGTCCTGATTCTAAGACCCTTCACCGGGACTTTGTTGGGAGCCTCAATTTTAGTCTGAGGCAAACCCTTGATATTCAGTTAGTACTAAAAAATCCTTATTGGTATTGATGTCGTGGATTATCCTAGGATCAACGAATTTTGGCTTAGATTAGTAAGTACGAATAACCTCTTGTGTTCTGAACTATTTATTTATTTATTTTTTATAAGAATTTGAGTGTCGAGATTTGTTTTTCAAACTCAGAGTGAGTGCATCAATGTGCTGTGAGATTAAATATTTGTGGATGAATTATATTGGTTGTAGTAGCTAAGAATACGGACACACAGATTCTTAGTTGAGTAGGAAACAGTGTTCATCCCAATGCCAATCTTTATGTTATGCGGAATGCAAGGTGGTCCTTTATAACCAACAAGAGCCTCTTGGTGACATGATTGAATAGTCCACTCTGTGGTTGTGATTGTTAAGCATACAAAGTTGCCTTGAGGTAGACAAATAAACAAGTAAAAAATATCTGTTGCCAATTTCAATGGCCCATGTGAAAGTTATAGACATACAATTGCGGAAATATTTCCATTTGACTGTAGTGTGACAGTCTTACTGAGTTCTTTTGGGAAGGGCCAGTTTATTATGTCTTTCTTTCCTTTGCTGAAATTTCAAATGTGTCTGGCTCATTAGAAGTCGGGACTCGGGAGAATGATTTTTATACGACTTACGAATATATTACTATTGATGATATTATTGATATTTTGACAAATCCTGATGAAAGGAAAACTTCTGTTTTTTCAGGCATATCATTTTCATACTCTTCTGCTGTTGATGATTTTGTGAGCTGCATTTGCATTTCAACATGAACAACCAGTATGGTGATGATCATGTAAGGCTTATGACTGTGACCTTGATTATTTCATTGAACACCGAAATCAAATAGCTCTCAATCTATTATATGCTTATTGTCTAGGATGAAGCAACTGTCCTCGGATTTGAAGTTCCAAAGTCACCCGATTCAAGTTACAACAATGTGTACCCGGGCACGGAAGACGAGGCACGGGATCCACCTATTGTTCCTCCTCATCTGCAACACACTGTTCTTAGCTGCCCTAGCAGAGACAGTGCTGGATCTATTTCGACGCCACACAATGTGATCCTCAACCATCTTTACATCGAGAACAGGGAGGCCCCGCGATCTGTAGTGGCATTGGGGTTCACTCATCGCTTTCGATCAAAATTTGTTACTGTTGTGCTTTACAAACCAGTTCAAAGAAGGGGAAATACCAGCGCTTAGAAGTGCTTATAGGACACACCTTCTTTAGGGTTTGGTTTAGTAGTCCGGTAGTCCTGGTTAAAATGAAACTAGTGGTGATAAAAATTAATAGAAGATTAATGATGAAGGATATTTATTGCAGTCATAGAAGCGGATGAACTTTGGCTCACATTTACTGAAGTTCTTTGTGGGCTTCAATTATGGATAGTGTGTTGAGGATAGATTTTCCATGCTTGATGTTTATATAAATCATTATTCTGACTGGTATGATCCTATTCTATTTGATTTGCCAGTCATTTAATGATCAAAATTGGCAAGTTACTTTTCCTAATTCATGCTTTTGTACTCTTGCATTGAAGTGCTTTATGTTAATCTTTCTTTTACACTTTTTATTTTGCTGATGAAAAAAGGGTTTGTTGATCAGTAGTGTCCTTGCAGCGTCAGTCCAATGCCCACTTGGCCCTCGGATCATAGGTGGAATTGATAGGAAAAAAAAAAAGAAAAAGAAAAAGAAAAAACCCGACTCATGTTTTCATCGCTTATGTCATCACCACCAGGGTTTCCTCATAGGTTCTCTCTATGTCACGGCCACCGGCGGTTTTGTTTGTATTTATTTGTAAACCAAGTTATTGATTTGTCTAATCTACAACTTTGTCTCTAAGAACAGGCTCTGCCCTTGGTAGAGTACATGCATACACGTTTCCATTAGATCAGCTGATCATGATTGACGCATTAATCGACATGCATAAGTTGACAGTTTCACATGTTTTTGAACTTAAAAGAGTTGATTAAACTTCAGTTAGTCAACTCGTTCGGTCTGTACTTATCGCTCCCAACAAATGGGGGAAAAGAGGAGACTTGTGAAGTGGATTATAGTGATGGAATTGTTAAATTAATCATATGCGCGACTAAATGCAATGCATTGCTTTTTTTTTTCCCCCCTTTTTTCTTTTCACGCTCTTGGTCCCTCAAGAATAGTCAAGATAATGTTACTCTAATGTTATCAGTGCTTTGTCGCATACGGATTGGCTGGTCTATTTGGGTTTGCTTTTGAACCTATTAAAAAATGATTTTGAAATTATTTCTGTTAAAATTAGTTGATGTGTATACCTGCTAGGATAGTATTATTAATAGAGCATGGTTCTTTTTTTTTTTTTTTTTTTTTTTTTTCTCTCTCTCTCTCTGTGTTTTTTTTGGAAGAAATCAATAGAGCATGGTTCTAAATCTCAGATTATGTGAAAATACGTATGAGAAATCAGAATCAAATGAATAATATGTAAATCTTTTGTAAAATTTTTTTAGTATGCCTAGTGTATCAATTTGTCAAGTTTTTTTAACCGTTAAGTTTGCATATTTTTTGACTCTTACGTGATTTTATGTAGATCTACGGACTTAAAACCTAACATACCGGTATGTTGGCGTATCAAAGAATGACCAATCTTTTTATTTTTATTTTTTATTTTTATTTTTATTATATTATTATTATTTTTTTTTTTTTGGGAAGATATGGTGATTTCAAATTGTAAGGAGGAATTGTTCACATAATCTGAAGAATGTTTTCTTGGAAAGTGATCTTTGAGAAGTAGTACTATATATAAGTAATTAAATCCGATTATCGCGGGGAATGTGGTTGTTTTGATAAAATTTGTTGAGTAGCTAACGTGAAATTTGTGTTCTTGTCGACATGGCCATAACCCATAACGTTGTCACATGTGGTCTTGGTACAGGTGCTTTGTATATTGATCAGACAAAAAATAAAGTTAGGATGAATACTGATAAATACGTTTCAAGCAACTTCTTAAATAAGTGAAAATTTGAAGCTCACAAGAGTTATTCTTCAAATAAAAGAGGAGCTTACTAAACAGGGAGACTAAAAAGAAAATCATCTACTATTTTTTTTTTTTTTTCAAAGCGATTGACTTCTGAAACTCTGATTATCATGAAAATTGTCTAAGTTAATAAACAGAAGAATAGGTATTTTTTTTTTCCAAGACATTTCTGTTATCCTACCCATTTTAGAGTATAAAGTCCCATGAGCATGGAACACAAATTTGATTGACAACTTGCTAGACTAATACTCTACTTAATATCTTGGATAATTACAAATGCCATGATTAATTATCTAGTATTTCTTAAAAAAAAAAAGGATTTTCCAGTTTCTTAATCCTGTTAATCCATAAGAACATGGACCTCCACATAATATCCATAATCAGCCCGATAGATAAAGCTCTCTCAATATTCACCTTTCGGCTTTTTTTGCATGGTTGCCCCTGAACTATACGTGATTGGCAATTAAGTCCTTCAACTAAAAATTGTGGCAATTGGCTCCCTAAATTTTGAAATGTGTTGCATAGCTAATCCAACAGATGACGCCGTTAGAAACTTGAACGGAAATTTCACGTGCACACCACGGGTGCACCTAATCAGGGATCAACTGAAGTTTACTAAAAGCAATTTATATCTTATAATTTTGTAAACCAAAATAAATTAAGAATCCGTTTGATTTATAGATTAGAATCATAAGATTATAACCATTTTTAATTTATGTGTATTTTTTATGAGAAAAAATACTGTAACGAATCATGAATCATTATTCGAATCAGAGAACGAATCTTCCAACTAAACGATCTCTAAATTTTCCTTCACAACTTCATCATTGGCGGATTTAAATGCAATTTAATAGAACTACCGTTTTCATTCAAATTTTTTTTTTAAAAATATTACATTTATAAATTTTATAATTTTACACTTATACTTTTATTGAAATAATATGTCTCAATTAAAATAAATATATTTTTGTATACGTTGATATTAAGATAATTTATTAAAAAAAATTTAATATACGTTTCCAGTTAAATGAATGGCCGGCTCCGCTAGTGAACCGATGACCGTCGGAAGCCCCATCAAACAACGGAGAGCTGCTGCCCCCACCCTCGACCTCCGTCGTGCTGGCAACTCCCAAATCTTCATTGCGCACCACCCACCTCACCAGATCTCTTGATTTGTCTGCCATTGCAATTGTACAAAATGCATTAAAAAAGCAAAAAAAAAAAAATAAAATAAAGGAACACAAAACCAAATGCAATAGGGCTGGGCTCGACAGAAGGAACTCCAATTCAAGACAACGATCTCATTCCAAAAGAAAATATCTGGACAATTTCAATTCAAGCACCCAAGAGACGAAAAGGTTTACCAGCTTGGAAGTTAATTCATTTTCTTGTTTTCTTGGTTTTGGGAACAATTCTGATTTCTCATATTTGATTTTTTTTTTTTTTTTGGAAAGAGGCATATTGTATATCCTTAATCAAGACCAAAACTTTCCCTTGATAACCATGAAAGTAAAGTCCACGAAAAGGCAATGAGAAAGAAGAAGGAGACAAGCCACAGATAGAGATCCCCCAAGGCCCTCCTTCCCTCCTTCGAGCTTTTACAGCCTCTTTTCCTCCATTGGCATCCGACTTCAACTTCAGCCCCCGCCGTACTACCTCCTTCCCCATCTGATCTGTGTTGAGCAGTATGAACGGAAACAACACGATCCAATTCAAGGACCTCGCAGGCTTTGGTTTGGTGAAAGGGAGAAAGGAGTGGAAGTCTCGACGGCCATGAATGGTTTTGGCGAAGCCATTTTTTTTTTCCCTTTTGTTTTCTATTTTTTTTTTTACGGTTGTAGTTTCTATTTTCTTAATAAATTTCAATTTAGTATCTGATTACATGAACACGTGAGATGCACATGACTTTTCCATCCAAGTTCTTAACGGTGTCATTAATTGGATCAGTTAAACAACAAATTTTAAAGTTCAAAAAGCCAATTGCCACAATTTTTAGTTTAGGGATTGAATTACCAATCACGTGAAGTTCAGGGAGCACCCATGCAAAAAAAAAAAAAGCCTAATTATCTAGTATTTATTGAAAAAAAGGGGATTTTCCAGTTTCTTAATCCTGTTAATCCATAAGAACATGGGCCTCCACATGGAATATCCATAATCAGCCCGATAGATAAAGGTCTCTCAATATTCTTCTTTTTTATAAAAGCCTAATTATCTAGTATTTATTGAAAAAAAGGGGATTTTCCAGTTTCTGTTAATCCATAAGAACATGGGCCTCCACATGGAATATCCATAATCAGCCCGATAGATAAAGGTCTCTCAATATTCTTCTTTTTTATTCTCTCAGAGATATATATATATATATATATATAATTACAATTTTATATACCAACAATGAGATCGTGCATATCTAGTCTTGGATGATTACTTATATCGTCATGATTTTCCTTGTTAAGGAAAAAGAAAAAGGGAAGGCATATTCTTAATTCCTAATAATTAAAATCTAATGCTAGAATCTTCCGTTAGATTTGGGCGATGGTGCAAGTGATGACAACATCACAATCAGTGCCGTTGGGTTAGGAACTCATAATATAAAGAGCATAGGAACTCCTAAAGTATATTTTTGTTTGCTGCTTTTTTACTAAAAATATATTATTTGCCGTACATTACAATAAACTCCCTTTGTCCCTTTTTCTTTTTCTTTTATCATGAATGGAGAAATTTTCCTTCCTTTTTTGCTTGAATATTTAATTGTTTTCAAGCAAATAAACAGTTTAATTTCTTTCCTTTGATTTTATATGTTATATCCCTAAAAGGTATATATGCTTATATGTGTAAGTATATTTGTCCTTCTCAATAATTGAAACTTTTACTAGCCGTGAAAAGGCGAATCAATCAATTCTATCAATACAACATATACGTGTCTTTATATTATCAAAAGATTAAAAGATATTAGCTTTGCTCCTGTCCAAAAATGGGTCTATATTGGTTGCAATGCAAGCTTGATCTATAAATAAAATAATCACATCTCTATCTCTAATATTATCTAAAGTTTGAATTCCATATGCAAAATACGTACATACATATATATCCAATATGTGGTGAGCCAAAATAAACGACAGTCAAATCTTTAATTTGCAAATAGCTAGTGCGAAAAGTTAACACCTTTTTTTTTGGGCATTACTCCGCTCGATATTAATAAAGGTTTTATCTAAACTTTTGGAATTAATTAAACGAAGGTGTCCAAATTCATTTTTTTTCCTCTCTCTATGGTTTGCACACCCATAGAGATATATACAAGAACGTGTATATGTATTGTGTACAAATATATCCAACAACTTCTTATCCAATGTCATAATTTTTTCCTTGTTAATTACCAATCGATTGGTACAAGGACTTATGTTAGTGGACTAGTTTTATTACATTATAAAAAGGTCTCTAAGTATATGTAAATAAATTATGTATGACATCATGAGAAAATGTATTTTTTTCTAGACTCAATTTCTTAAGTACATAGCACGGGTTAGCAAAATATAATTGTTAAAAGAATTGAAGACAGGCCTAAAAGTAGGCTTCCATCTCTTCATCTATATATGAGAGAGGAATTTCAACCATTAACCAAGTCATATCTGTCCAAAGCCTTCGAAAAATAATACACAAAGAACTCTAAGTGTGTGCGAAGGGGTAAGACGATATATATACATATTATATATATATACTAAGATCACCATCGTCAGCTATAGCAACTAGTCAGCCTGTACTGCAAAAACAAAGGTTTTACCTGAGAAATTATAGGAGTTTTGTGTGGGCCATCCCAGAAGGAAAGGGTGGCGTCCCAATTGGCTAATCCGAGTGGTAATCGATAATCTCATTGGCTGTTGGTTGACTTTTGCAACTTGCTAATTCGACAATATATTAACTTGTACGCCTATAATTTACAAACAAATATTTTATTTTGGGAAGTTGCATGGTAATCATAGGCCATGACATGTTTATCTACGCATAATCAGGATAGACATGATTGGAAGTGAAAAATCAGAGTCATAATAAGTTGTTTACTTGGTGACAGGATTCAGAATCAGAGTTACTCCAAATCTCACTCATGCGTTTACTTACACTCAGAATTAAAATAAAATAGTATAAAAATACTAATATACCCTTTAAGTCAATTTTTATATTTTTAATTTAAAAAATAAATTGTGTACTTAAATATCAAAATTAATCATAATTAAAATATTTAGTGTAATAATAGGGTAATTAAATAACAAAAACAAATTGTACAATTATTTAAAATATAAAAATAAATTGTTAAAATTTAAATAAAAAAATGATAAATAGTGTTAAAAAATTAAAATATATTATTAATTTATTAAACAAATAAAATACATATTTATTAAATTAAAGTTAACAAGGATAATGTTATAATATTAGACAAATAAAATAATAAACATATATTGCAATTATTATTTTTTAATTTGAATTTTATTTTTAATTTTATATTTATAAGTGAAATAAGGATATGATAGTAATTTAATGTTGTATTCAGGAATAAGAGTCTCAATCCCAAGAGGGGTATGAGAGTGCTAATTATATTTTTCAATCTCAAATTTGAGTGAGGCCCACTAATCTCACTTTTATTTCATAATAAAAAAAAAGACTAAGTAAATATGGAATTGACTCTCATTCTCTACTTATATTTCTCAATCATAATAAGTAAACATGCCATCAATATTATCGCAGAACACATGTAAGGGCCCAGGGCTTTGTCAGAAGATTTGATCTATATATGTAGCTTAAAACGTTTATTAATTGGTACTCTTTTTTTTCAAAATAATTTGGCCGACATTGTTTAATATGTTGTTAGCAATAAAAAGAGCTGTATTCTTTGGAAGAAGGAAATGATGCAAAAATATTATGTTCTGTGTGAACGAAAGTTAATACATGAAAGAAAAGTGCAACATTATTTACCGACATGCATACTGGATGACGCAAGCTTTAAGAAAATGCTAAACAATATAATATTATAGACTTATTGGCATACACAAAAGACATGTATATTTAACCAATATTCTAAGTCAATGAATACTCTTTTTAATTACATTGATTGTGGACATGTCCCATTATTGTGTCGATAACTACTCAATTTAACTATAGCTAATAAAACATACCATTTAGAGTTTAGACAGTGGAGATATTAGAATAGCGAAATTGGAAAAAATAAAGAACTTTAATACTGAGGGGAGAAGTTAAGCTGTATCGGCCATTATTGAATTTTTTGGTACATTGACTAATTTGTGATAGAAAAAGTTGAAATGGAATCCCACCTATGTAATGGGTTCTTAAGAGTAGGACTCTTTTCTTTCTTTTTTTTTCCTTTTCTTTTCAATGTAAATCATGTTAGACTTACCAAAGTTTTATTATTATTATTTTTTTTAAAGAATAACGTTGGATATACGTTAGATGATTACGCCTCTTACATATTACTCTTACATCAAATTAGGTTAACGTTTAAATTAATTAAACTTGCCCATACCGAATCATATATTTCTAATTCGAATAGGGGATTTGGCCCTCAATCGTTCACTTCGTTTAACCCACCCAACAATTTTTCCACCTAAACCCTTCGACATATACTTCATTCCCACAATTGCACTCCAAACCCATTCCTATCCGTTTCGACAAACCCACGGAAGTGATAGAATACACAAACTTCACCCCTTTGTGAAGAATTCCATGCAATAACACCATTAATTTGCTTGCAATATGCGGAAAATGAAGAAGAAATTAAAAGGGGATTTCTATCACAGAGTTTCGGGATTTAGGGTTTCCAACCTTTAATCTTTTTCCGTTGGTTATCCAAATCTTCAGTGGGAAGATCGTTGGTGCATAAATTTGAAAGCTGCAAAACACGGCAGTCTCCTGACAAGTGCATCAATATTCCGGATCCGGACCTGATGCATGCAAAGTATCGGAGATGGGAGAGACGAACCCAGATGATCCGCAGAGGCCGTTGAGGGCAATATTGAACCCAAATCTTGAAATGGAACCCCCACTGATTACGAAAAATAATTTAGCCCAAAACTTTGGATATCAAACAACAAGCGTTCGATCTCCACGAATTACTTTTTGTGATTAAAATTATTTTTGATTTACGTGTATTTTTTTATGATAGAAAATACTGTAACGAATTATGAACCATAATTCAAGTCGTGATTTGAATCCTCCAACCAAACATCCCTTAATATTTTACTTAATACAAAAATGTAACAGGGTAATCTCTTCCGA